>NC_142069.1:82102320-82227320 GCF_059756535.1 Pantherophis guttatus
TCGGGGGTCGCAAGCCCCCCCAACTTCCCCCCCCCACCTTCTCCCTCTTCAAGGGGTCCTGCTGTGGGGTGGGAGGGTTGCGCTCCTGGGCTGGAGGCGCAGATCTCAAAAAATGTGGGGTCCTCCTGGCCTCAGACCTCCCCCACCCCACTCTCCGCTCTCTTTAAAAAAGGGAGGTGGAGCCATGGGGGGGGGGGCTGGGGAAAAAAATCAAGGTGGTAATCCCGGGCATGGCTTTGATCCTTGCAATGGTACCATCGTCTGGATTTATTTATTTATTTTTTACAAGCACACCCATGCAACCCAGCGAGAGACGGATTAGACTTTGCCCTATAAATTGCTAGCCCTCTTGAACAAAACTAAAATGGGTTGTAGCCCCTGTCCACAAAAGCTGGGAGACACAAAAGGTAGGATATACCCCAGCATTATCCTATACCAAGAGTTACACACTGATGCTAGTTTCTTAAGGAGAGCTACCTTGCCCAGAATCTCTCCTAAGTTCCCCACGCACATATGTGCTAGTTGTTCCCGTCTCTAGGGGGCGGTGCTCATCTCTGTTTCAAAGCCGAAGAGCCAGTGCTGTCCGAAGATGTCTCCGTGGTCATGTGGCCGGCATGACTCAACGCCAAAGGCACATGGAACGCTGTTCCCTTCCCACCAAAGATGGTCCCTATTTTTCTACTTGCATTTTTTTACATGCTTTCGAACTGCTAGGTTGGCAGAAGCTGGGACAAGTAATGGGAGCTCATCCCCGTTACGGGGCACCAGGGATTCGAACCGCTGAACTGCTGACCTTTTGATTGACAAGCTCAGCGTCTTAGCCACTGGGCCACCACGTCCCTTAGAATCTGTCCTAACACAGAGTAAACTGTTTCCTCCCAAAACCCCTAATGGGAGAAGATTTGGAGATGGTGCTCCTTTCCTGGATCTTCTGAACGAGACTGTAAACTGCTTAGAGAGGGCTGTAAAAGCACTGTGAAGAAGCAGTATATAAGTCTAAGTGCTATCGCTATTGCTACATGCAGCAGAGGAATCGTCTGTCTCACCAGAGTTAAAATAAAACCAGGCCATGGGCTTCCATTAGTTTCTCCATGAAATTTCCCTTCGTTTAAGGTGGTAAATCATCTAAGGCCAACCTAATCCTTCATCCGTTTGACTTAGACTGCATTGACACACGGTTGCTTAATCAAGGCTTGTTGAGCTAATCCACAATCTAGACAAGGCAAACTGTATTTTGCCTTTGTGGTACGGAACAGAAGCATTTTTGTCCCCAGAAATTGTGGGTGCTCCATTACTGAAGGGTTTTTAAGAAGATATTGGACAGCCAGTTGTCGGGAATAGCATAGGGCAGGAGTCAGCAACCTGCAGCTCTGGAGCCGCATGTGGCTCTTTCATCCCTCTGCTGTGGCTCCCTGTTCCTGGTCAGCTCCACAATTGATAGGGCTCTTGGTTAGCACAGGTCAAGGGAAAAGGATGCCGCGCTAGGAGGTGTTCTGTCCCCGTCTCACACACGCACACAAACAGACAGCCGGGGGTTAAATAAACTGGCAGACAACCAATTCTTCCGATAAGAAGCTTGACAGCAACCCAGTAGCTGCGTGCCAAGAACTTTACTCCTAAACAAAATACACACAGTTCAAGAATCGCCCAGTTCGTAAAATAAATCCAAGGCAGAGAATGTTGTTTCCAAAGATGCAATGTGACTCAATAGTAGTTAGTTTTGTCCGTCACAGAGTCTGAATGGCCACCTCACCCCCTTTTATATCCTGTGGGGTGTGGTCCAGTGACTCAGCTTAATCTCTGGCACGCCTCTTCTTCTGTTGCGCGCGCTTATCTCTGCGACGCTGCCGACGATCCAGCCAAGACTCATCTCCCTCATTACTGTCCACCTGTGGCTGCGTGGATGTGCTTGGCCCCAGCCCTATCTCTTGCCCTTCGGCGGGCACCGAAGGCATTGCCAGAGAGGAGGGTCCTGGAGAGGGAGGCCTTGCCAACTCCTCTCCTTCACTCTCGGAGTCCTCTCCTGCCGATGACACAGGCTCAGGTAATGGAGCCACAACAGGAGGAGACTCTATGGTGGGGAGCAAACCAGACTTCCGATCAGCATAGGAAAAAGGATGCTGCACTAGGAGGAGACTATGATGTGGGAACCGGACTTCCAGTTGGCTCCAGAATTGAACGGGGGCTTCCGGTTAGGACCTTTGTGGCTCTTTGAGTGTTTAAGGTTGCCGACCCCTGGCATAGGGTCTCATGCTTGAGCAAGGGGTTGGACTAGAAGACCTCTAAGGTCTCCAAACTCTGTTATTCTGTAATTTTCCCTTAATCAGCCCACAAATCCACTTGTTGATAGAAAACAAAGAAATCCAGTTCTCTAATTACTAGTAATAGACCTTTACAATCACTGTCTTTGCATTTTACAGCTTGCTTACGAAGCTCATCAAAGGATCAAAGTATTTAACAATGGGTAGCTCAACTACATCGCAGCACCCTTTGTAATGCATAACAAAGATGTACATTTTGCATTGGTTGCCCACCTGGGGAAAAAAAAAACCTGCAACACAGGAGGCCACAGAGACAAGAATATGACATCACAACCATCAACGTTCAACTTTCCATTAGTAAAGAGTTCTGGAACAGCAGTCAATTCACCAGCCATACAATATATATATACTACTTAATTGATTTCTACTCCTCTCCCTTTCTATTCCTGTGCCTCCACTTTTACTGGCTAGAAGAAAATAGTTCCAGCCAAAATATTTGCAGAGGAAATTATTATAAAACCTTTTCTTTGAGCTGTCGTTCAACAGCAATGATCGCCGAACTGCAACGATCTTCTTGTGCATTGCATTTTATTTTCTGCATTTGGATGGGTTTCTAAAAATCATCACCTGACTAGGTGGCAGAGATGGGATGGAGATGCTACCCCAAAAGTCTTCCTAACTAGGCTGTTGGTTTGAGCTCCGAGCTTGGCATTTTGGTTGCAAACATTTCGTCACCATTCGAGGAGACATCGTCAGTGCACTTTGAATTATGCTCGTCTGTGTGAGAGCACTGGCCTTTAAATACCTTTTTATGGGGTGCTGATTTTGTGGCTTAAACTGAGGAACAGAGAGCATGGCAGAAGCAGTAGGATTTGTAAGGCATTTTAGGCCACCTGCAAAGTCTGAGACACCCCCTAGAGAAGTTTTTCTCAACCTTGGCAACTTGAAGATGTGTAGATTTCAATTGAAAGAAGAGCCACTCTGTGTTGGCACAACAGACAGACAACCATTATCTGCCACACTGTTCCATCCGACAGGTCAAAAGCCGGTGATGTAGTCCACCAGTTTCACTGGTTAATGTTTATATCCCAGATATTGTAACAACAAGATCTTTGGTTAATGAATAGCTTTGCTCCAGGAAAAGAGATGTGCCAGAAAAACCTTTATCTCTTCTCTGGATGTGCTACACAGAAGCGGAAACACAATTTTGTTGGTCTTTAACAGCTTGTGTTGGACATCTAAACTTGGATTTAGGATTTAGCATCTCTGCTTTCAAGAGATGGAAAATCCTGGGAGAATGAAAGGTAGTTCAGTGTGGAATTGTTGCTCAATTCCACTGAATACTCATGTTTGGTTTTGACCTTATTTGCCAATATACCAAGGCCAACAGTGGTTGATTCTTGGCTTTTTTTAAATATAGGCTATAGCTAACACTGTTAATATATGGGTAGTTTTTTTCAAATATTCTGACTACTGCCCATGCAAAGAAACTTGCAATATTTTCTTAGGTAAAGGTAAAGGTTCCCCAGCACATGTGTGCTAGTGGTTCCCGGCTCTAGGGGGCAGTGCTCATCTCAGTTTCAAAGCCGAAGAGCCAGCGCTGTCTGAAGATGCCTCCGTGGTCATGCGACCAGCATGCCTAAACAGCGAAGGCACATGGAACGCTGTTACCTTCCCACCAATGGTGGTCCCTATTTTTCTACTTGCATTTTTTACGTGCTTTCGAACTGCTAGGTTGGCAGAAATTGGGAGAAGTAATGGGAGCTCACTCCGTTATGCGGCACTAGGGATTTGAACCGCTGAACTACCAACCTTCTGATTGACAAACTCAGCATCTTAGCCATTGAGCCACCACATCCCTTATAATATTTTCTTACTGGTATTTAAATACTTGATCTTAACCATGTTTCAGTTTGTTATGGGTGATCAGAATCCATTGCTCTACATGATATACAGTCAGGTTTTGCTGATGGTGCTAAGCAGGGGTGAAATCCAGCAGGTTCTGGAGAACCCGTAGCGGAAAATTTGAGTAGTTTGAAACAGGGGTGAAATCCAGCAGGTTCTAACAAGTTCTGGAGAACCAGTAGCAGAAATTTTGAGTAGTTCGGAGAGCCGGTCAATACCACCTCTGGCTGGCCCCAGAGTGGGGTGGGGATGGAGATTTTGCAGTATCATTCCCCCAGGAGTGGGGTGGAATGGAGATTTTGCAATATCCTTCCCCTGCCACGCCCACCAAGCCATGCCCACAGAACCGGTAGGGAAAAATTTTGGATTTCACCCCTGGTTTGGAGAAGCGGCAAATACCACCTCTGGCTGGCCCCAGAGTGGGGTGGGAATGGAGATTTTGCAATATCCTTCTCCCTGGAGTGGGGAGGGAATGGGGATTTTTCAATATCCTTCCCCTGCCATGCCCACCAAGCCACACCCACAGAACCTGTAGTAAAAAAATTTGAATTTCACCACTGGTGCTAAGCCAGACAACAGAATTCAAGCAAGAAGACATCAGTTATTCAGGACTCAATTATTCTTTCCAAATCCTGGGGGAACAGAGAAGATTCCGTGATAGTGGACTTCCAATACTTGAGGGAAGAGAAGAGAGGGGTCTGTTTATTCTCCAAAACACCTGAGGCCGGACAAGAAATAAAGGGTGGGACAATCATTAGAGATCCAACCTAAAAATAAGGCGAAATTTCCTGACAGTGAGAACAATTCATCAGTGGAACAGCTTGCCTCCAGAAGTTGTGGGTGCTTCTCCATCGCTGAAGGTTTTTAAAAAGAGCTTGGACAGACATTTATTCAGAATAGTAGAGGGTCTCCCGTTTGGGCAGATAGTTGGAGGCAAAAGACCTCCCCAAAATCTGTTCCAACTCTTTTATTCTATGTTATTCTTGTGAACTGTCCCCTACAGTACCTGTGCTAACATATCCGACCGCTCCCTCCCTTTTTTTTTAAAAAAAAAAGGACAAAAAAAATAATAATAACAAAAAGTGTAGAATGATTGGCAGGTTGGTCTCCATCCACGACGTTCTCCAAAAAGTAAGCCAGGTTGGAACAGGTTCATAGTGGTACGGGAGACCACAAGGAGATCCCAAGGCCAAAGGCTAAATCCTTTTTAAACTAATGCTTAGAAAGTTGCATAGATGTGGCCAGAGTCAAGCCCAGGTCAGGGTTAATTATTCTTTCACTGTACGCACAAAACTGCATAGCCTGTAAGAAATTTAATAAGTAATAAAACTATGCTGGAGTGTTTGCGGATCTCAAGGAAAACTAAGAACAGGGCATAAGTTGCGAAGCGCTTGTGCTTTTTTTTTTTTAAAAAAAACTCATTTTCTGACTTTCAGACACACACACAGATCCCAAGTCCTGAGTCTGAAAGGACCATTCATAAATCACAAAAGTGTTTACTGGTTGTTGTAGGTATGCATATCCAGGCATACTTCTCTGCGTAGGCCAAAGCAGAGGGAATTTTCTCTAGAACACAGGAAAGCAGAGACAATCCAACAGCTTTGAGTTACAGCCTGCCTGCCTGCCTGCTTGCAGAACGAACAATGCCCTAGCAGAAATCCAGCACATAAAGGACAGTCATCTTCTCGTGTCTGATTTAAGCTCAAAGCATTTAATGAATTTCTCATGACGCGCCCACTTTTTCTTCTTCTCCGCACCTCTGTGATTGCCATAATTGTTGGGCAATCATTCCGTGTGGTTTTTGCGGTCTATTGCCGCTACAGGACTACGAAAGCTATAAATTAGTTCAGGGCTCAGTTTTACTTTTCAATTCTGGCCATAGCATTGAGTTTTTTTTATCCATTGTACAGCCAGATCCTTCATGCTTCCTTAGAGCCAGCATTCAGCTCCTAGCTTCTTCAAGAGCCATAGTGGCGCAGTGGTTAGAATGCAGCACTGCGCTCACTGCTCACTCCAGGAGTTCAATTCTGAGTGGCTCTGCCTTCCGTCCTTCCGAGGTCGGTAAAATGAGGACCCAGATTGTTGGGGGGCTCTGTAAACTGCTTAGAAAGGGCTGTAAAAGCACTGTGAAGCGGTATTTAAGTCTAAGTGCTAGTGCTATTGTCCTGAAGTTATCTTTGGAAAGAGTTCAGGTTTCTCCCGGGTGAAAATATTTGATGCATCGAGATAAAGTTCGTAACTTTCCTCCCTCTCCCTCTCCCTCTCCCGACAGGCTGTGGCTGTGTGTCCTTGCATTAAAGCAGTGATGTCCTAGCTGCAGTTTTTAAAAGTGATTTAAGATCATAGCCATCAATTGGGTGCTTTCTCTCTCTCTCTCTCTCTCTCCCCCCCCCATCCTCTCTCTCTCTCAAATAAGGTTTAAAACACAATTTGACCCCAGTAACATACAAAAAAAGAGATTGACAATGTTGGCTGTACCAACATGTTATTGAACATGGTTTCTATGTACCACTCAGAGGACCTTAAGCTTTTATTATATATATATTTAAAATTAACAATGAACTAATTATTATGAAATAATAATGTCCACCAAAACTGCCTGCCTTTTTGTTAAGGTGAGCAGGGGTTTAAAGTTTAAAGTCACGTTAAGATGAGAGAAACTACAGTGGTTACTGTTGGGGAGAATCACTGTTATAAAATTTAAAGGACTGCCTAGAATTCATGTTGTTTTCATTTCAAACAATTTCATCTATTTTAACAACCACTGCAGCGTTTAAGAGGTCTCCAAACATGGCCACTTTAAGACTTCTGGACTTCAGCTCCCAGAATTCCCCAGCCAACATGGCTGCCTGGGGAATTCTGGGAGTTGAAGTCCACTAGTCTTAAAATGGCCAAGTTTGGAGACCGGGGGAATGGCAGAAAGATATATCTAGGTGTTTGCATGGCAAGGGGAAAAGCCAAGGGTTAAATATAAAGTCCTCCAAGATGCGACGGAATGAGGAAGATTGGGACTTTGGCCATACCTGACATCAATGCAGAATCTTCAGGAAAAAGCCCTGGTTAACACTCTTAAATTAATATGACTCTGGAGGTCTATGGAAATTCTTAATCATCCAGGTGATGGTTGTGCCAAAGGTGCTTTTTCAGGAGGCAACTGGACTTCCTTGTTTTTTCTTTGAAGATGTTTCACTTCTCATCCAAGAAGCTTCTTCAGCTCTGACTGGATGGTGGGGAATAGAAGGATTTATATTCCTTGCAGACAACTGGTCACTTGCATCCTTTTAGAGAGTCGTTGAGGCCACTTGGAGGTTTATCTATAGGAACCATTTGCACCACTCAGGTGACCCTGGGGACACAGCTAAACCTTGAAGTGGCCTCAACGACTCTTGACAACAGGGCTGTCAAACTTGCAGCCTGCGGGCCAGATGTGTCACGCGCTGGCCACGCCCACGCCCGGTTTAGCAAAGGGGAAAAAAGTCATGATACGTCAGTTGACGCCGCCATGACGACGCGAGTTTGACACCCCCTGCTCGAAAAGAATGCAAATGACTAGCTGTCTGCAAGGAATATAAATCCTTCCATTCCCCACCATCCAGTCAGAGCAGGGGTGAAATCCAGCAGGTTCTGGAGAACCGGTAGCAGAAATTTTGAGCACTTCGGAGAACCAGCAAATACCACCTCTGGCTGGCCCCAGAGTGGGGAGGGAATGGAGATTTTGCAATATCCTTCCCCCAGGCGTGGGGAGGGAATGGAGATTTTGCAGTATCTTTCCCTTGCCACGCCCAATAAAGCCACACCATGCCCATCAAGCCACGCCCACAGAACCGGTAGTAAAAAAAAAAATTGGATTTCACCACTGAGTCAGAGCTGAAGAAGTTTCTTGGATGAGAAGTGAAACGTCTTCAAATAAAAAACAAGGAAGTCCAGTTGCCTCTGGGAAAAGCAACTTTGGGTCGACTCTGAGAGGGTTTGGCTCTAGAATTGGCTCCAAAACGTCCAGGTGGCACTTCTCTGATCCAAGCCCTGTTCCTTCTAAATCTTTCCTGCAACACACATAATAACAGATTAACAAAGTTGGGAGGGACCTTACAGGTCATTCAGTCCAACCCCTTGCTCAAGCACGAAACCCTACACCAATTGCAGCCCCAATCTGGACCTTTTTTTGGGGGGGGACACTCCTCAAGGATTTGAAGACTCGGACTCCATGCTGCAATAGGTTGACACTCTCCGAGCTGCAACCATCCCGGCCTCCACTAGAGGGCGGCACGAGGAACATCTTTTGGCTGCCCTCTAGTGGCCGTCTGATGGTTGCAGCTCTATAGCGATGTAACAGTAACAGAGTTGGAAGGGGCCTTAGAGGTCTTGCATCATTCTATCCCAACCTAGATCTATGGCCTTATATTCGTGAGTCTATGGTCCTTTCGTCGCTCCTTTCGTCGGGAAGCTCTCCGGGGGCCCCCAACTTCTACGTCATTCACGCGTCTGCTTGCTGATGCTTTCTGGGAGCTGTAGTCCGTTTGCGGAAGCGGCCTTCTCTTTCTGGCTGAAGAGGGGAGGGGGAGGAACTACACTTCCCGAGATGCTCCGGGGATACCCCCGCCGTGTCCTGGAGACGGGAAGCAGCCGGCGGCCTGCCATGGAGGGAGCGCCTGGTTCTCCTCGGAGCCCGGATCCAGATTAGCGGGCGGCAGCGGCGACGACGACGGCGGAGGAGACCCTCCCAGCGGCCTAATGGACGAAAGCAAAGTGAGTAGGTTGGGAGGGGCTCCCGGGGGGGCGGGGCTTTCAGAGGTTGGCCGCCTTCTTCCGGGGTGGTTTGGACCTGGGATTTCTTCGTGGTCTCCCATCCAAAAATCCAAATCGTCCCCAAGCGCCTCCCGGGCCTCAGTTTTGACCCGCCTTGGGCCTTCATACAGGGATTTATGATCTAAATTTTCCAAAATAAATAAAGTCAAGAAAAAGGGCCGGCTCTCTGCCTCCTCTTGGTCAGCCCTGGGATTTCTTAGTGGTGCCTTGTCCAAGGATGAAATGGAAACTGCTCGCCTCGGCAACTGCTATAATGGGCTCTTCTCCCAACCACCCCTGGGGATTTTTCCCCCCCCCCCATGAAAGGAGTGGTTTTGTGTGCTAAGAAGATGCATTTTGGCCCTTTTCCTGTGACTTTTCCCCCTCTTGGATTACAATTTTTCCCCCCTGGGGAAAAAAATTAATTAATTCCCTGCTTTTAAAATGGATAAATATTTCCTCCAGGCGAGTCAGAAGATAACTGTGCAGCTTCCTTGGCCCCAAGTAAAGGCCCTTTTGGCCCTTCCTTTCTCCCAAAGATGTATCTTTGATTTCCTGGTGGTCCCCCATCCAGGGATTATAGCAGGGGTGAAATCCAGCAGGTTCTGGAGAACCGGTAGCGGGAATTTTGAGTAGTTCGGAGAACCGGCAAATAACACCTCTGGTTGGCCCCAGGAGTGGGGTGGGAATGGAGATTTTGCAATATCCTTCCCCCAGGAGTGGGGAGGGAATGGGGATTTTGCAGCGTCCTTCCCCTGGAGTGGAGTGGAGTGGAGTGGGAATGGGGATTTTGCAGTATCCTTCCCCCAGGAGTGGGGAGGGTATGGGGATTTTGCAGCATCCTTCCCTTGGAGTGGGGAGGGAATGGGAATTTTGTAGCATCCTTTCCATGGAGTGGGGAGGGAATGGAGATTTTGCAGTATTCTTCCCCTGCCATGCCCAAGCCACGCCCACCAAGCCATACCACGCCCACAGAACCGGTAGTAAAAGAAAATTGAATTCCACCACTGTGCTGTTTGTCATCATACTTGTGAGAATCAATCATTTTATTCAGGATTATCAAGATGCCACATGTGATGCTCTTGTGCTCAAACTCAGCAACTTCCTCAGTCAGGTAGGGAATTCTGGGAATTTAAGTTGACATAGCTTCAAAAATTGCTGAGATTGAGAAATACTGGCCTAGATTAAACTGGAATAAAAGGTTTGTGGTTTCAGGCAAGGCTGGCTTATTTCTAGGATTCTCAAATCTGTCTCCCTCACAGTTGGTTTCTAATGCTCGGGGTTTGTTTTTTTTCATAGCGGTCGTTCCAGAGAAACCCATCTGTGTACATCCTTCACAATAGATTTTCTTACCTTCTTCTCTTTTTTTTACCCCAGGTAGCTGGTGGCAAAGTGAAGAAACCAGGTAAACGGGGCCGTAAACCAGCTAAAATAGATTTGAAAGCCAAACTCGAGAGGAGCCGGCAGAGCGCGAGGGAATGCAGAGCAAGGAAGAAACTGAGGTACCAATATTTGGAAGAGCTGGTTTCAAGCCGGGAAAGAGCCATCTGTGCTCTTAGAGAAGAACTGGAAATGGTAAGCATCTCTTCCCTTTTTCCTTTTCCCTCTTTTCTGTTTTCCCTTTTGCTTTTCCCGTTCCCCAAAGTTTTTTTTTTTTAAAAAAAGTTCCTGAGTTTTCTGACTGAGGTGCAATTGATCGCTAGTGAGTTTGATTCCTAGCTGATGTTGGGGTAGTTGAAATTTCCCATTATTCCCGCCGTGTCTTCCTGCATAGCTTGACTCCTTGGTTATCCACAATCCACCCCCATTTGATTGCGCCACAGTGGTGCAGTGGTTAGAGGGCAGTACTGCAGGCTTCTTCTGCTGACTGCCGGCTGCCTACAATTCGGCAGTTTGAATCTCACCAGGCTCAAGGTTGACTCAGCTTCCATCCGTCCGAGGTGAGTAAAACGAGGACGCAGATTGTTGGGGACAATAGGCTGACTCTGTAAACAACTTAGAGAGGCCTATAAAGCACTGTGAAGCGGTATATAAGTCTAAGTGCTTATATACTAAGTGCTTATATACTAATTGCTTAACGCATTGTAAGCCGCCCTGAGTCTCCGGAGAAGGGTGGCATATAAATCAAATAAAAATAAAAAATAAAATAAGTGCTATTGCTATTTCCCTAAACCAGGAGTCAGCAACCCACAGCTCTGGAGCCGCATGTGGCTCTTTTGTCTCTCTGCTGCAGCTCCCTGTTGTTGGTCAGCTCCACAATTGATAGGGCTTTTGGTTAGGACAGGTAGAGGAAAAAGGACGCCACGCTAGGAGGAGACTCTATGGTGGGGGAACTGGACTTCCGGTCGGCTCCAGAATTGAACGGGAGGCTTCGAGTTAGGATCTTTTTGGCTCTTTGAGTTGCCGACCTCTGCCCTAAACAAAGATCTTGCTAGGTGTCACATTAGCAAACTTTCAATGCATGTAATCATAGGTAACAATCCAATGGGCCCCTAGTATTGTGGGCTCAAGGTTCATGCAGATGGGAGTCTAATAAGGATTAGCCCTTCCTCGTTGTTCCGTGGGCCTGGAGCTCAACAGCTCAACTCACAGTGCATCAGGTGTGCCCAGTGGCAAAGAGTTCCAACAACTGCTGTTGGTGGGACATCTTGAAAGTGGGAAGCTGCCGAGAACCATTTTTGTCACCGAGGCTTTCATGACGGAAGAAGCCTGCTCAAGGAAGAACACGTGAGAACTAGAGCAGACGTTTTCGTTTGTCGTCATCATCTATTTTTACTCCGTGAGTGGCTTTGAGAACTGTTTCTCAAAAAGCTGTGTGGAATTTCTTGAAAATGAAAGACAAATCGACAAAGGCGACTTGCCAATTGTGCTGGCTTTGATCTTTAAAGGTCCTGAATGATGGCAGCTGATGCTCAGGGTCAGAAAAAGCAGAATTTAAGATATTGGGCAAAAATGTGTATGTGGCTGGAGAAGAGGACGCAACAGCATATCGATTTAAAACCTGAGCTATTCCTGTTGGGGATCTTACCGGGAACTTATAGTAAAGAAACTGTATATCTGATTATCCATGTAATAACAGCAGCTAGAATCGTATTTGCACAAATTTGGAAAGGCGAAGAGATCCCTACAGATGAAAATGTGGTTAAGAAAATATTAGAATGTGGAGAAATGAATAGATTAACACTTGCAATTCAAGGAAAGGAAGAATCAGATTATTATAACATATGGGAGTTATTTTAGAGAATAAATATGAAAGCAATATATTGTAAAGTTAGATAAGTTAAGAGAAATGTTAGGTTTATGTTATTTTATTAGTATTATTATTATTTAGTGTTAATATAAAAATGAATGTAAGAAATGAATATGGTGGTAAGTTTAATTGTTAAGACACAAAGAACTTTATACCAAGATGACACACTGTTTAATGAGAGATGTAATGTTTGTATCAAAAGAAAATAAAAAAAAATATACCAAAAAAAGAAAAAGCAGAATGTAAGGTTATGCAGGTACTATGCAGTTTTGCATACATTTTTACATATGTACCTTTTCAACATTTCACGTCTGTTTCCTTGTCCCTCCTATTTGCTTGAAAAAAGAGCGCATAACTTTTCAGGATACGGGCAGTCCTCCACTTTCAATAAATCATTTAGTGACCACTCAAAGTTACAACTGAAAAAAAGCGACTTACGACCATTTTTAGCATCCCTATCATCACGTGGTCAAAATTCAGATGCTTGGCAGCTGGTTCATACTTATGACCGTTGTGGTGTCCCAAGGTCATGGGATCCCATTTTGCAGCTTTTGACAAAGTCAAAAGTCAATCGGGAAGGCAGATTCACTTAACAACTATATTGTATTAGTATTAGTATTACTAATTTATCAACTGCAGTGATGTCTATGTAGATTCTCAGTCATCCAGGTCATAGTTGTCCCAAAGGTGCTTTTTCAAGAGGCAACTGGATTTTCTTGTTTTTCTTCGAAGACCTTTCACATCTCTTACCAAGAAGCTTCTTCTTCAGCTCTGAGAGGATGGTAGGGAATGGAAGGGTTTATACTCCTTGCAGACAGCTGGTCATTTGCATTCTTTTAGAGAGTCTTTGAGGCCTCCTGGCGGTGTATGGTATATCTGTCTTGTCAAGGTCACCTGAGTTTGCACCACTCAGGTGCAAATGACCAGCTGTCTGCAAGGAGTATAAATCAGGGGTGAAATGCTCCCGGTTCGGACCGGATCGCCCGATCCGGTAGCGATGGAAGCGGGTGGTTCGGAAAACCGGTAGCAAAAATCCCTGCTCCCCCCCCCATTGCCCAGCTGAGCCACGCAATCATCAGAGGCTTTTTAAAAAAATTTTAAAAGCATTTTTTCTACAACCTCTTCGGCCAAAGAGGTTATAGAAAAAATGCTTTTAAAAGTAAAAACAAAGCCTCTGCTGATCAGGCAAGTCAGCTGCGATTGTCAGAGGCTTAAAAAAAAAGAAAAAGCCTCTGCAGCCAAAGAGGTTGTAGAAAAATGGTTTTAAAAGAAATAATAATAAAAAAAGTTGCCCACGCCCACTCAGTCATATTACCCCACCACCACCACCAAGCCACGCCCACAGAACCGGTAGTAACAAAATTTACATTTCACCACTGGTATAAATCCTTCCATTCCCCACCATCCAGTCAGAGCTGAAGAAGCTTCTTGGATGAGAAGCGAAACGTCTTCAAAGAAAAACCAGAAAGTCCCAATTGCCTCTTGAAAAGGCACCTTAGGGATAACTGCAGTGATTCACTGTACAACTGCGGCAGGAAAGTTCCTAAAATGGGGCAAAACTCACTTAATAAATGTCTCACTTCACAACAGACATTTTGGGCTCAATTGTGGTTGTAAGTCGAGGACTACCTATATTGAATCCTTGCTGGAGTCTTGCTCTTACGGCTCATGAAGTTGTGTGAAATGCCGAAACCCGGATTTATTTAGGCAGATTTATAATTTATTCCAAAGCTTATATAACACAGGAGCAATAAATGCCAGGAACCTCCCAAGTTCTAAAAACTTGGAATATGATTTAACGTCTCTCTCTTTTTTTTTTTTGCGTTGCGTCTTTCTCTTTCAGTACAAGCAGTGGTGCATGGCAATGGACCAAGGAAAAATCCCCTCTGAAATTAAAGCTCTCCTCAGCGGAGAAGAGCAAAGCAAGCCTCAGCAGAACGTCGGCAAGATGGCCAGAGCCGTAAAGAGCGACGCCAACAGCCACAGTTCTAGTAAGTTCCAGTTTACGCCATTCTTCACTTCGTTACGGCCGGGGGCAGAGGCAGGCAGGGTGCCAAAAAAATAAAAAAAATAAACCTGTCATAATCTGGTTCCCAGGAGATAGGGTTTTTTTTTTTTTTTTTTTTTAATTTGATTTATATGCCGCCCTTCTCCAGAGACTCAGGGCGGCTTACAATGCGTTAAGCAATAGCCTTCATACTTCTGTATATTTATACAAAGTCAGCTTATTGCCCCCACAACTGGGTCCTCATTTCACCTACCTTAGAAAGGATGGAAGGCTGAGTCAACCTTGAGCCTTGGAGAGATTCGAACCAGCAGTAAATTGCAGGCAGCTGTGTTAATAACAGGGTGCCTTAGACCACTGTACTATCAAGGCTCCGTGGCTGCCATCTGTTCTGACCTAGGCTTCCCCAGCAGCACGAAGCCGAATCCTCGTCCCGATAAACCCCTTTTATTTAATTTACAGTGAATTCCTCTCCAGCTAAGTCTTTCCTCTCCCGCAGTCTTTCAAGATAGTTCACAATCACCGACCTTTATCAGGCTTGGAGAGTGGCCAGGCCGATATCTTTCAGACACCACAATACTTGGCAAGAATGCAGGAAAGAACCAATCGTCTCCTGCAAACTCCACTCCCCTTTTGTTCCCCTGGGAGGGGCCATTCATCGTCCACCTGCAGCCTTACTCCCAAGTCGACCCTTGTTCTTTAGCTGTTCCCTTCGTCTGGCAACTCTGCGCATGCGCACCCTGGGAGAATGCAAGAATGAACTAGTTGTCTCCTGCAAACTCCACTCCCCTTTCGCTCCTCTTTTATTCCCTCTGGGAGGGGCCATTCATTGTCCACCTTACTCCAGGGGTGAAATCTATTTACCTTCCTTACCGGTTCGGAAGCCCACGCGCATCATGTGCGCACGCAGACCTGAGCATGCGCAAAACCCACGCATGCGCAGAAGATAAAAAACAAATGACACTCGGGTGGATGGGTGGAGCTTCACTCCGCCATCACTACCGGATCGCCGAACCAACGGCCAAGATCACTACTGGTACTGGGAGATCCGGTTGGATCCGGGAGCATTTCACCCCTGCCTTACTCCCAGGTTGACCCTTGTTCTTTAGCTTTTCCCTTCGTCTGGCAACTCTGTGCATGCACACACTAGGAACAGGCTCCAGCTATTCATCTGCCTCACTGATATCCAACTCCAAAGGCAGCTGATAACTGGCATACGGCCCTGGTCCCCTCTCTACCTCCGACGCAGAGCCCTCATCGGAGCCTTCCCCAGACTCCAGGACTGGCCCATGTTCCTCCCCAATTTCCTCACTGTCCGAATCTGCTGCCAGATCCACTTGCCGCTGGCAGGCCACACCTCCATCCATCTGTGGTCAAAGGAGAAAGGCTGTTTAGATCAGGGGTCTGGCTGAGGTTGAATTTCTTCCCAGACCTCCTTGGCAGTCTTGAGTACCAGTAGTTCTTGCTACTGGTAGGAACCCATCCTCCGCAAATAGATACTTATGACCCAGTTCTGGAAGTCGGCACTCTCCACCCTCCCCAGAAACATGACCATATTATGAGTGCTTGGCTGACCAGCTCACTTTTCGGCTGGTTGCAGATTTCCACAGTCATGTTGTGGCCACGATCTACGACAGTTTTTGCCGGTTTCCAGCCTTTTCGATCGATTTCCAGGACAGAAAGAAAAAAAAACCCACTCATAAGAATTGGTGCTCTACGACCATCATGTTTGCTTTACGGTGGCTGCAAAAAAGGCGGGATGCCTCAGCTTATGACTCTCGTGGCTTACAAATGAAAATGCTGGGAGTGGAGCTTCACTCCAGGCTCCTCGGAAACGACACCCCTGTTGCTGCTTCCTTCTAGTGTAGCATTCAGCTGGATCTGGATCTGAGCAAAAGCCAGCATGCCATCATGTTTGTGCTGTGCTCCTTCTCTTGCCTTTAACTTCCACCCCATGTGAGGATCCTCAGGCAAGGATTGTGTCCAGTACAAGGGTGAAATGCTACCGGTTCGCACCAGTTTGGGCAAACCGGTAGTAATAAAAGCTACCTGTTCAGGTGAACTGGTAGTAGAAAAAAGCTACCGGTTTGTCCAAACCGGTATTTCCGATGATCAGCTGTGCCGCGCGATTTAAATTCGCTAGAAAGCAGGAAATCCTGATTTCTAGCGAATCTAAATCGCGCGGCACAGCTGTTTCCCCCCTCGCTGTTCTACTTACCTTCAAACGGCTCCTTTTCCTGCAAGAAGCATGCGTTTAGCGCGCACTGCATAGACGCATGCACAGCAGGGGTGAAATGCTCCCGGTTCAGACTGGATCACCCGATCCGGTAGCGATGGCGGTGGGCGGTTCGGAGAACCGGTAGCTAACATCCCTGCCCCCCCCCCATGCTCAGCTGAGCCGTGCGATCATCAGAGACTTTTTTTTTTTAACTTCTAAAAGCATTTTTTCTACAACCTCTTTGGCCGAAAAAATGCTTTTAAAAGTTAAAAAAAAAAGCCTCTGATGATCGCATGGCTCAGCTGGGATCGTCAGAGGCTTTTAAAAGCATTTTTTTCTGCAACCTCTTTGGCCGAAGAGGTTGTAGGAAAAAAAAATGCCTTTAAAAGCCTCTGGCGATCCCAGCCGAGATGCCTGATCGTCAGAGGCTTCTAAAAGCATTATTTTCTGCAACCTCTTAAGGTTGTAGAAAAAATGCTTTTAAAAGTAAAAAAAAAAAAAAGTTGGCCACGCCTACCCCGTCACATTACCCTCCCCCCCACCAAGCCACGGCCACAGAACCGGTAGTAACAAATTTTACATTTCCCCACTGACGCGCACAGCGTGCGTTTGGTGCGCAGCGTGCATGCGCGGCCAGCAAACCGGTCGCAACCCGCAGAGGATTTCACCACTTCTCCGGTACATATTTTAGTTGGCTGTAAATAAATTAAATAAAAACACCCGCTTGCAGAATTGGGGTCTGACCACATAAAACTCTAATGTAAAACACGTTTCTTTTCTCTTCCAGGGTGAAGGTCAGTCCAAGCAGACTGAAGCCCATATTTTAAACAACAACAACAACGAAGATGATTTAAAAAAAAAAAAAAAGCAGTAATCTACGGACTTCGTGTGCTCATCCTTGGCCATATCAACCGTTCAGCTGTATTGCAGTTGGAAGTTTGAGCTGACTTTCCAAATGAGCCTGACAGCAAGAGGGCAGAAGTAAAATCCTTTCGATCCATTTGATCTAATTAAACAACATCCCGGCGTCTGCAGGAATAGCTGCTTGAAGCAGAGAAGGAAAGGCCCGAGATTACGTCAACCCCAAGTTTATTCCAAAATGTATTAGAAACTCGGGTACATTTTGTGGGTAGAAGTGGCTGAGAAAAAGGGGAGACACCTGTTTTTCCTAGGGATTGGGCCACCAAACTCTCCTTTGTTGCGTTCAGGCCTATAATTATGCTTTTGATTTCGTTTTTTATTATTTACTGTATTTAGTGTTTATTTAAGGAAAATACTATATATAGAGAGAAGTAGAGTTTATTATTCACGGGATAGCCTGTTTTGCATTGGATATATATATATATATATATATATATATATCAGAGTGTTTTTCAAACGGGGCCATTTTAAGACGCTCGGACTTCAATTCCCAGAATTCCCTAACCTTCATGGCCATTGATGAGAATTCTGGTAGTTGAAGTCCACGGACCTTAAGCGGTCAAGTTTGAAAAAATACCGGTATAGCGCATGCTGATAATACTTTGCTCTAGATGGCCAATATGTCGCCGCCTTCTTTTCCTTCAGATGTCTCTGAACTAGTGGAGTTAAGTCTGTACTTGTGGAATTGTGAAGTCTTTGACTCCCGTGTCATCTCGGTCGTAAGATGATGTACATAAAGCGAGGGTGCCCTGCCTGCAGTATGGGGTGAAGATATTGGTACGGATTGTTAGGATGTGTGAGGTTGCAATCGTGGGACTCTTTGGCCAAGCAACCCCTCTTTTCGTTGCCGCTGCATGCACAGATCATCGTCTTCGTGGTGTGTCGTGTCGCGGGTGCCTGGTGTGATGCTGCTATCGCTGTCTTAGCACACAACCAGCCCTTTGTGGATTGAGTTGACCGTTTAAACTAAGTTCAGTGCTAAATTCAAGACTTCATTAATTACCCTGTTTCCCCCAAAAATAAGACCCAACTGGAAAATAAATTCTAGCATGATTTTTCAGGATGCTCGTAATATAAGCCCTACTCCCAAAATAAGCCCCAGTTAAGATTGCCAGCCAGATGGGTCCATTTAGTATCGCATTTCCCCAGAAATAAGACCTAACCAGAAAATAAGCCCTAGCGTGATTTTTCAGGATGCTCGTAATATAAGCCCTACTCCCAAAATAAGCCCCAGTTAAGATTGCCAGCCAGATGGGTCCATTTAGTATCGCATTTCCCCAGAAATAAGACCTAACCAGAAAATAAGCCCTAGCGTGATTTTTCAGGATGCTCGTAATATAAGCCCTACTCCCAAAATAAGCGCCAGTTAAGACTGTCAGCCAAATGGGTCCATTTAGTATCGCATTTCCCCCAAAATAAGACCTAAGCCCTAATGCGTCTTTTGGAGCAAAAATTAATATAAGATCAGGTCTTATTTTCGGGGAAACACGGTAGGCGAATGAGTCATTTGAGCAGCAGCGGAGTAGCTCTTCAGCAGCGAAGTGTCGTGGGGTTAGTTTATATTTTCTAAACTTGCCTGATTGCGTCTTCGCTTAGGCTGCTTATTAATAGGAGTTGATGAGTCAAAATCATTGCAGTCTTTTTTTTCTTCTTCCGCTCAATGCAGTCGTGGAGAGGTTTTATAAGGAAGATACCCCACCTAGCTGGCTAGAGAAAGGGGGGAACAGAAGCAGCTTGCCCATTCCCTTCCCCTTGCCTTTTCTCTCTTGGTTGCAAGACCATATTGTCTGCTTTTGACATAAAAAGGGTAAGAAGGGCCTGCGAATTTATGGAGAAAGGCTAGCCAATGAATGCAGCATACAGGATGTTTTGTATTTTCCGTTTCACGGAATCGGTGCATCTGTAGTATTGAGTGTTGGGAAGGGAATAATATTGGCAACTTAACAACCTAACACTGCGTGTATTTTTGCTGCAGGGGACAAAACAGTTGAGTTATCGTAAAACCAAAAGTCTGCCCTTTTGTATTAAAATGAATGTAACAAAGCCTTTGCCGTCCTTTATTGAAAAGGGTTACCGACAGAGGGCAGGGGGTTGAAACATCATGTCAGAAACACCCAAACCCAGCAGCTCAGAAAACGAAACAACAACAACGAACGTACTTTGTTTATATGTATTAAAACAAAACTGTTTTAATGAAAGCTTCCTTTTTCTGTATGGAAGATTGTGATTTTTCAGTCGTCTTATGGCAATTGGGTAAAAATGTGCAACCTCCTTCACACTATGACGCCAAGCTGCTATCCAGCTGCTAAAAGGAATAAACAATAAATTGCAGTATTTGTAAAACCTCAAAGCAGCAGTGAATTTTTTTTCCTTTGCAAATGGAATCCGAGGCTCTGATACGCTGGCCTTAACTTTCCAAAGCCAGGGTTTAATTCCCCGATCTCAATGTTTCTTAGCCTTAGAGACTTTAAGGTACATGGACTTCAACTCCCAGACAACCCCAGCCAGCATTTTACTGGCTGGGGCTTTCTGGGATTTGAAGTCCAAACATCTTAAAATTGCTGAGGTTAAAAAAATGTGCTCTAGTATTTCCAGATGGTCTGAGAGAGATTTTTGTCTTTTGCTGCTCACCGGGACCTGTGGGGTAGGCATGTGGATAAAAATCGATGCTTTTTTTTAAAAAAAGGAAAAAATATCAGATTTTTAAAAAATTTAAATCAGATTTTTTTTTTATTTTTATCAAATTTATTTTAATAAAACGCTTTTGGAGTAAAAATGTATCTAAGGATAGTTTTCTATTTAAGATAACACTAATAATTTAGTTTATTCCGCATGCAATGGAGCTTAGTTATGTAGCACGAGGCTGTATATTCTGCAATATTGGGACTGTCGGTGAGCCAACGGCAGGTCAAAGAAGGAGCTGCTGCGGGACAGAGATGACAGTCGCTCTTTAAAAATTATGATTTAAATCAAGTTGATTTAAATCAAGCCTTTTTATTAGTGATTTAAATCATGATTTAAATCGACGTGATTTAAATTGACCTGATTTAAATCGACGTGATTTAAATCAAATCCACCCTGCATGTGGGACTGACAGTTACACAAGAGGAGAAGTCGATGGAGATTCTCAGTCATCCAGATCCCGGTTGTCCCAAAGAGGCTTTTTCAAGCGGCCAACTGGACTTTTCTTGTTTTTCTTTGAAGACATTTCACTTCTCATCCAAGAAGTTTCTTCAGCTCATCCTTGGATGAGAAGCGAAACGTCTTCAAAGAAAAACCAGAAAAGTCCAGTTGCCTCTTGAAAAAGCCCCTTTGGGACACAAGAGGAGAAGATTGAGGACTGACTGGTTTTGAACCTAAGCCAGCCTGCAGCACCAAGAACATAAAGCAACCTAGAACTTAACAAATATTTTGTGTTACACTGCAGGTCTCTGATTCACACTCTGCAGTCTCTTATGGTAATGGGAGTTTTGATGACGACGTGGAGCTTTTCCTTCAATCGGAGACTGACTCCTGGAGACTCCAGAAGCCAGATCTGGGGCCTGTGTTAAAGGAAAATAAATGCTTCTTAATTGCCTTGACTCCCCTTTAAAAATCTTGGGAATGTGGCCAAAATACTGACTCTTCTGGCCAAGCATGTTTCATCGAGTGACGTTACATTTGCAACAATACAGCTGTTTACTGATTTCAAATAGTATTCGGTGGTGGTTCAGATTTGGGTTGCCAAGTAGAGTAAGAAGGCTTGAAAATAAATCCAAAGTAAATTTGAGCTGTTGTTGTTTTTTTAATTCTCCAATCTGACCCTGAACTTAAATCTTCCGATTGGAGCGCACGCCAAATTGGTACATATCGCTGAAGGTACTTGATATTGTCTTCCATGGAGATCTATAGACTGGATGTGTGCGATATCACCCATATTGCGATCTTGCTGCACAAAATGACACGAGTACCGTATTTTTCGGAGTATATGATGCACCAGAGTATAAGACACACCTTAGTTTTTGGGGAGGGAAATAAGAAAAAATCTGATAGCTAGAGGTTGTCCTGAACCCCTGCGAACCCCCAGCAGCCCCCACCCCTGGGTTATTCTAAAGAAGTCTGCAGCTTTAAAACAATGTGCCGTAGGATAAAATAAATGGACTCAATAAAACAAAGCGTTTATTTTCCCTGCTCAGTTGTATGGAAATCCTTCATGTAGATGGCATCTGTTCAAAGGAAGAGCCTTTGAAAGGACCGGCGGCATTAATTATACAAATGTGTTTGGTGGGTTTGAATTAATAGGCCAGGCAAGTTTTTTCTCTTTTGCTTCTCTGTTGAAAGAATCGTATATGGTGTCTTTGGAAACAGTTTTTGGCACAACGGGGAATTCTGAGATCCCCACGTAATTTTTCTTGGCCATCTTGGAGCTGGTTGTGATGGTGTAGGCATTACTCCGGTAACATTTCATGGAGGACATGCAGAAAGTCTCTCTTATCCCCCTCCTGAAGTTGGCATTGTATGCCGAATACAACATAGGTTTCAAGGCCGAGGAACTAAACGATATCCAAGTCACCATCAAAAAGACCAAGGAGCTTTTCCTACGATCGGTCTCAAGCGGGTGCCACAGTTGGACCACGTAAAATGGGAGCCACGAGAGCAGAAAGAGAGCATTTAACATCAGGAACATTTTGATTGTTTTCACCTTTGTCCTAGGGACCACGTTCATCGTCCTCCGGACTGTTCTGCCCTCGCTCCCGATTTTCCAAATGTGCTTGATGACTTTTTGGTAAAAGAAAATGATGAGAACCGACGGAATCAGGAAAGCTACTAATACATGGATGATACTATAAACGGCGCCATCCCAAGAATAAGGAGGGAAAAACCGGCAGTGATGGTCTCTGTCCAAGCCCCCAAAAATGAAAACCGGAGACATCAAGGCTGAATTGAAGATCCAAGACGCCGCAATCATTTTTTTGGCTTTCTCCCTCGTCACCTTGAAACTTAGCGGGTAGACGATAGTGTAGAACCTGTCAACGCAGATGGAAAGCAAGACATAAATTTGAATCCCGGGGGTGAGATACTGAAAATACCTGATTGTCTTGCACATCATGCTCCCCAATGTCCATCCGTCAGACGCTAACTGGAACAGAACAAGCGGTGTGCACCCAACACTAATCAGCAAGTCTGCACAGGCCATGGAGACCACGAAATAATTGGTGGTCGATTGAGTCCTCCTGCTCCTGTAGATGACGAGGCAAACCAGGGAGTTTCCGAAGATGGAGAATAACCATAACAACCCCCAAAGCAAGCTGGCAATGATGATTTCTTCAGGCATCAACTCATACTGTGAAGCTGTGCTGTTTTTCTCTAACCCAGGCTCCTTGGACAAGGTAGTGGCCTCGTGGCTTCCCAAAGGGTTCGAGGTTTCTGCCTGAGGGTGGTTTTGTTGCAGGAGACCTGAGGTTGGGGTGAGAAGAGGCGTGGTGTGGTGATCCATGTCTTGGGAGAGCAGCATAGTCAGTCTTTCCCTTAGAGGACTGTATGGGGAGAAAGATCCATCAGTTGTTTTAGGAGTAAAGGAATAGTAACAATCATCACTTTGTCTTCGTGACAGAATAAGAGTTGGAAGGACCCTTGGAGGTTGTCTTGTGCAAACCCTTGCACAAGCAGGAGATCTATACCATCCCAGACAAATAGCTTTCTGACCCCTTCTTCAATGGTGGGATTCAGCCGGTTTGGGTTGATTCGGGCGAACTGGTGGTTAAATTGCTGGCTGGCTCCACTTCTTCTCATCCCGTCCCTTCTAGGAGTCCCCACACACCCCATTTTAGTTGCCAGGTAAGTGCAGGGAGGCCTCCTAGGGCCAAAACGGGGCATGGGGTGTGTGCGGTGTGCCCTCCTGCGGCACGTTTTTGCTCCCAGGGGGAGTGCAGGAGGCCAAGTGCTACCTATCACGTCCCCTGGCCTTGCCCACCATGGCCATGCCCACCCAGCCGGTCATTAGGGCTGAGAACCGGTTTTTAAATTATTTGAATCCCACCACTGCCCTTCTTAACAACCTCCATGTCAGCACTTCAACCTGCATTTACTCTAGTGCTGACATAAGAAGGAGAAGAGGGGGCAGCTGGCAAGAGGACGCTTGACATTTCACCTACTTATTTTCCTTGAAGATAATATCCCCTAGGAGATGAGAGGGAGGGGGGACATTCCTGGGAGCTTAAGTAGTAGATATGGGAAGAGTGATTTGGAAGAAGGCCAATGAGACGCAGAGATTTGGGGAACGGAAAGGGAAGGTTTGGGGTCAGGAAGTCAGAGTTGGCTACGCCACGATCGGGGGCAGATTGTCGTGCTTAATAAAATGAAAGATTTCTTCAAAGACTATCTGTTTGGAAATGCAATTTATTTTATTTGAGACGATATCGAAACCTGACACTCCAGTGATGGAGCATCCACAACTTCTGAAGGCAAACCGTTCCAATAGTTAATTGTTCTCAGTGTCAGAACATTTATCCTTACAGTGAGAACAATATACCAGTGGTACAGCTTGCCTTCAGACGTTACATCCTACATGTTACATGCTGTATTAACTGATGGCACTGCGGGGGGGGGGGCATCTAGGGCAGGGGTCTGCAACCTTGGCAACTTTACGACTTGTGGACTTCAACTTCCAGAATTCCTCAGCCAGCATGATCTGGGGGAGCAGCATGCGATGCAATCAGCACCAGGCTGGAGGAAAGAGATAGATCAGCGTTGGTGTAACCTTCTCAGCCAACTTCCAATAAAGTCAATCGGGAAAGCCAGATCCACTTAACCATCACGGGATTCACTTAGCAACTTCAGTGATTCACTTAACAACCATGCCAAAAAATTGTAAAATCGGGCGTGGCACACACTTAACAATAGCCTTGCTTAGCCTTCTGCTTCTGTTGGGAAATTCTGCTTCCAGCTGTGATTGTAAGTCAACGACTAACTGTAATGTAATTTCAAGTTTGCCGTCGAACTTTGTTTTAGCCTAATAATTAAGGAAGTGGCGACCCTTAGAAAACTCTTAGGGAGAACGAGGTTTATTTATTTATTTATTTATTTATTGGTTCGATTTATATGCCGCCCTTCTCCGGAGACTCAGGGTGGCTTACAATGCGTTAAGCAATAGCCTTCATACTTTTTGTATATACCTGCTTAGTAGGGCTTTCGGGGGCCCCTAAGCAGTGTTCTTTTTTTTTTAATACAAAGTCAGTTTATTGCCCCCACAATCTAGGTCCTCATTTTACCTACCTCGAAAGGATGGAAGGCTGAGTCAACCTTGAGCCTGGTGAGATTTGAACTTGCAGTAATTGCAGGCAGCTGGTGTTACTTAACAGCACTTTAGTCTGCTGCGCCACCAAGGCGCAGATCAATGCAAATCAATGTGATCCTAAGCTCCACTCTTTATAGAATTTATAAAGAGCAACATTTAGAAAGAATAGCAAATGCATTTTGTGCTGAGAGTCTGCATGGGAAGATCAGGGGAGAAACCAATGGAAACATAACTCTGCTAGCAATAATTGTATACAAACAGTACAGGATGAGTACCTCACTTAGCACTTACGTTTCCAACATTTTCTGATAGGAGTATTTCAGGACAGATGAATGTATTGCCACAATTACTTACGTTTTAAAAATTAAGCACTAATCCAAAGGATTTGGTCCAACTAACCGTTTCCAAGAAAATAGCATAATATAAACTGTAGACTCTTCATATTTATAAACTACAGGCATATAGATGTCACACTCCAGGTTTTTTATTTCTTGCACTTCTATGTTTTCCAGTGGAATATTTGCATAGGGGTCCAAGATTTTTTTGCTGGATTTCACAATAGGTATTATCTCAATAACTTGAAATATTATAACATATAACTGATCTAATCTGTTGGCAGATGAAATTCTATATATGGTCCTTACAATTTGGCATCCTCCAGAGAGACAGCTTTTGCTACTCTCTGTTGTTTACTACTAGCACTCATTGAGTTGCCAAGGTTAAAGAGCTCCCACTTGAGTTGACATGAAAAATTATTATTATTGTCATGAACGTTCATAGGATGCCAAACTCTGAGGATGCTTAGCAATTTACAAGCTAAAACACACAAGAAGTACCGTAATATCAGGAAAAGTGCACCGCATGGAAGATTCATTAATTGTTAAGCTACAAAACTGACTTACAACCAAATTGAGGTGCAATCAAGGCTCCAAAGCCTCCAGAATTGCTCAGTTTTGAGTAGCTTTTAAACAGACTATGGACCTTGGAAGTTTCCTAGTCCAGCCCTCTGCTCAAGCAGGAAACCATTTTCAAGCAGGAAGCCCATTTCAGACAAATGGCTGTCCAGTCTCTTCTTAAAAATCTCCAGTGTTGGAGCAGCCACACAACTTCTGGAGGCAAGTTATTCCACTGATTAATCGTTCTAACTGTCAGGAAATTTCTCCTTAGTTCTAAATGGCTTCTCTCCTTGATTACTTTCCATCCATTGCTTCTTGTCCTGCCTTCAGGTGCTTTGGAGAATAGGTTGACCCCTTCTTTTTCGTATCGGCCCCTTAGATATTGGAACACTGCTATCATGTCACCCCTGATCCCCCTTTTCATTAAACTAGACATGCCCAGTTCCTGCAACCATTGTTCATATATATTTAGCCTCCAGAGAAAAAGGCAAGTGTCAACTTGCAAAGCTTTCAAGTTGCCATGAGCAGGAGGGAGGGAGAACTGATAGAGCTGATTGATTTCCCTAACTGAAGTGCATTCCATACATTCTTCCTGACCGCAATCAGAAGGAGGGTGTTGGATTTCACAGCCAGCCAAAGTGGTTAATCGGAGAATGTGATTTATGACATGGCCAGAGAGGAGGGGAGAGACAGAGTCATAGGGGAATGTAAATCTACGTGGGATTAGTTCTAACTGCATCTGAATATTGCTGAAATGGTGCTCCTAATAAATGACTGTATTTCTTTTGAAGTTTGGCTCATGGCTCATGAATTAATTAGGGCATCTTTCGGAAACTTCACAGCAAGATGGAGCCTACCAAATGTTTGTGGGAAAGCTGTTCCAAAGGACCAACCCAGATAGCAAAAGGCAGTGTCTCTGAGCCTCATCTTCACTTTTCTCAAATGGGGCATCAACAGATTGAACTGGTTGGACTGAATCCAACAGGAAAATAACATGCACTATTTTAAATTAGCAATATGGGTTGCTAATTTCTATTGTAATCCGAACTGAATACAAGTTTACATACTGATTCCTCAAAATTGTGTGATATAGTTAGCAACGTTTTGTTTCCTTTTAGTGATGGACATAAATCATCTTTCTTTAGAACCATATCCTCCTTATCAGCCGTATCATATTTGGTTATTGGATTTAATTGAATGACTCTTTGATTATTAGATTTGTCTTCAATACATTGATTTAGGCGTATGACCCCTGATTCCTAGCACTTGGCTTTATTTTTCATTAATAGGACATGAATTGTTAAAAGAAAATGTAAAATAGCTTCTTTAAAGCATTATTTTGGCATGAAGAATTGCTTTCTTTTGCTAATTTCTGAAAGGGCTTCACAACTGCCCTTTGTGAGGAGACTTTCGAACTGAGTCCCAGCATGTGTCACATAATAAGAAGCTAAAAATGCATGATTCAGTTCTAACACAAATGAACAGACAGCAGAATGGAACAAGACATTTTGTCCAAAGTATGTACTTTTTCATGCTTGCTATATTTCAATGCATTTAACATTCAGAACCAAAGCAGTGATATCTTTTGTGGGGGGGGGGGGAATAAGAAGAGGGTTTAAAAAAAACACCCTCTATTGTGAACTTTCCGAAAGATGCCCTAATTAATTCATGAGCTACAAGCCAAACTTCAAAAGAAATATAGTCATTTGACCATTTCCGTACAAGATTCACGTTCACCAAAGCTCTGGAAGTTTAAAGAAGAGATTGGACAACTATTTGTCTGAAATGGTATAGGGTTTCCTGCTTAAGCAGGGGGTTGGACTAGAAGACCTCCAAGGTCCCTTCCAACTCTTGTTATTCTATTCTATTCTATTCTATTCTATTCTATTCTATTCTATTCTATTCTATTCTATTCTATTCTATTCTATTCTACTCTATTCTATTCCTATTCCTATTCCTATTCCTATTCCTATTCCTATTCCTATTCCTATTCTCCTATTCCTATTCCTATTCTCTACTCTACTCTACTCTACTCTACTCTACTCTACTCTACTCTACTCTACTCTACTCTGTTTTCTATTCTATTCCAAGGCCCCTTCCAACTCTGTTATTCTATTCTATTCTATTCTATTCTATTCTATTCTATTCTATTCTATTCTATTCTATTCTATTCTATTCTATTCTATTCTCTACACTCTACTCTCAACTCTATTCTATTCTATTCTCTACACTCTAGACTCTAGACTCTAGACTCTAGACTCGACTCGACTCTATTCCTATTCTATTCTATTCTATTCTATTCTATTCTATTCTATTCTATTCTATTCTATTCTACTCTACTCTACTCTACTCTACTCTACTCTATTTTCTATTCTATTCTATTCTATTCTATTCTATTCTATTCTATTCTATTCTATTCTATTCTATTCTTTTCTCTACACTCTATTCTCAACTCTATTCTATTCTATTCTCTAGACTCTAGACTCTAGACTCGACTCGACTCTATTCCTATTCTATTCTATTCTATTCTATTCTATTCTATTCTATTCTATTCTATTCTATTCTATTCTATTCTATTCTATTCTATTCTATTCTATTCTACCAGGTTACTGATAGAAGAGAATATCTGTAACTCAGAGTTGAACTGTGGGGCCCTTGATGCTCTCTGAGCTTGGTTATTTGCTTGCAGATGTTTCATTACCCAACTAGGTAACATCATCATAGAACATCAAGGACCCCATAGATACTAAGTTAATGCTTTTTTTTTCTGCGAATGATCCTCTGCTCTGGATGTGAAGGGTTCATTTTGCTTCTGTGAACTACAATCAAGGCAGCTGCAGCCCCATTCTAGAGCAGACCAAAGCCCCATTCCTGCACACAAGACCAGTCAAAGGCCAGCAAGAAAGTCATGAGTGGGATATTGGCAAACTGTACCTTCTCCCTCATGTATTAACCACTGACAGTCTTTTTCTTCATTAATTTGTTTCTGAGCACCTTTTAAAAATCAACTAACTCAATGAACGTCTTACAGCTGCTTACCCCATATATTAAATATGTATAGTATCAAAGAATTCTTCACTGGGTATTTTCTAGGCATTGAGTCCCTATAAAGGAATTTGCTTTGCTTTAATTGTATTTTTCCCAAAACATAGTAAAGGTAAAGGTTCCCCTTGCACATATGTGCTAGTCGTTCCTGACTCTAGGGGGCGGTGCTCATCTCCATTTCAAAGCCAAAGAGCCAGCGCTGTCCGAAGACGTCTCCGTGGTCATGTGGCCGGCATGACTCAACGCCAAAGGCGCACGGAACGCTGTTCCCTTCCCACCAAAGGTGGTCCCTATTTTTCTACTTGCGTTTTTTACGTGTTTTCGAACTGCTACTTCCCCAAACATACTGTGAATTAAATGTTATCAATGATGTACTAAATGCCAACCCTAAAACAAAGTTTCAGCACATGTAGGTGCATCCTTGAAGTTGAATCAAGTCACACAAATAATATCAAATTAAATCAGATTTGATATGGTCATTTTGGGTAGTGAGATGGGCAGAGTATTAAACCAACCAACCAAGAAATAAATAAATGAATGTATAAATTTGGTTCCATGAAATTTAAATGGAGAATGAATTAAATTAGATTGAAATATCCCCATGTCTAAAGTACTCTGGTATACAAACATTCTGAAGAAATGTTTGAAGAAATCGGTTTTGGCAAGAGTAAAGAAGAAAATTGCCTGAGTTTCTCAGGGCAGGGATATCAGTCATGCCAATAGACATGATAAGAGTTGCCCTGCTTCAAAGCTGAGTAGGGCATGGCAAAAAGATGATGAAGCATGGAGAAGCTGAGAAGGCTAAGCAGGAAACACTGGAACATTCAAATGGACAGAAGGCAATCAGCTACTACATAAGGTAAAAATAAAGGTCCCCCTTGCATATATGTGCTAGTTGTTCCCGGCTCTAGGAGGTGGTGCTCATCTCCGTTTCAAAGCCGAAGAGCCAGCGCTGTCCGAAGACGTCTCCATGGTCATGTGGCCGGCATGACTAAACGCCAAAGGCAGACGGAACGCTGTTACCTTCCCACCAAAGGTGGTCCTTATTTTTTCTACTTGCATTTTTTACGTGCTTTCGAAGTGCTAGGTTGGCAGAAGCTGGGACAAGTAAGGGGAGCTCACCCCGTTATGTGGCACTAGGGATTCCAACCGCTGAACTGCCGACCTTTCGATCGACAAGCTCAGTGTCTTAGCCACTGAGCCACCACATCACTAGCTACTACATAGTGGCTTCTTTTCAGCCCCCCAAAACAGGTTTTTTTTATCTGACCATGCAGTGTTATGTGTTGAAGAGCGGAAAGCATGGCTGACTGTCCAGAAAGATCTGCTGAGATTTTGCTAAACAGAGAGACCTTTGACCCGGCTGAATTTTAGCTCTGGCTTAGCCAGTCTTTTTTTAGGCGATCCGGCTTATCGTTGCCACAACAGAGACTCCATCTGCAGAGTTGAGGTTTCACAAGAGAATGTGGCTGGATTTTAGGCCAGTTTGGAACTGCTTCTGTCCTTTTAATTCTACTTTTAAGGGATCTGTCCCAGTGAAACCAACAAAGATCTCTGAGCTGTACATCTCTGAGAGTCCATTTTTTGGGTTTGTATATTTTTAATTCCTCAATAGTAGAAAATCTAATCTAGATCTGATTTCTTTCACCCGCTGTCTTTTGAGATCTGTGGCATTATTCTTTCCACTTTCTCCTGATCCCAATTCATTGGGCATACTGCTTTAAAAGATATTCCTCGTTTATTTTTCTTTCTGCTTTTACATTTAGGAATAATTGCCTGTTGAGCGTTCAGTGTAAACCATTAATCCTACAGATCTCCATACCATCATGTTCAGTGGCATTCAGTCACAGTACTGAAAAAAACAGCACGAATTCAAACTATCGGTCCATTAACATCAATATTGTGGGGTTTTTTGGCTAGCACCCACCCTTTTACATCAATCTCCTTTCCAGGCTTGCCACAAGAGATACCTGATGTGCCAGTTTTAATCCTGTGCTTGCAAACTACGTATCCCCAAACCTACAGAGCCTCACTTTCTATGCAATCCTGAAGGAATCTGCACCACCGGCTGTTCTAATGGCAGGAATAACTGGTATTTAAAAGGATGTGAGATAGCTGAACTGATTTCATTTTTTATTCATTCATTTTATTCAGCAAGGTCCAAAGAAAAAGAACATTAACATTAAAATTTCAATGTTTCTCCCCTGATCCAATCCCCTACTTCCCAGAAGGAAGAATGCAGAACGAATCCTACCTGTTTCCAAGCACAATTCCCAATTCAGCAATGTTCCCCATGGAGAATTTTGGTTGCAGAGGCCAGCAGCTTCATTTTGGAGGCCAGTTTCAATATTCACCATGGCTCTACGTCTGGATGTTGGTCCGCCGAGGGTTAAATGAAAGTCAAACATGTTGCACTTCCTCCTTTCCCTGGAAAAAGAAATAGTGATGTTGCTTGGAACTCAGTGCTGATACTGCTTGCAAGGTCCTAACGTGGATCGCATGGAAAATGAGTCAGGTGGGTGGCCCCCTCCCCAGGAGCTAAACTAAAACTCCTCCATATCTTTTCTTAAAAAAAAAGAAAGAAAGAAAAGGATTTGCTATTCAAGAACAATCCCGTTGCACTAACCAACAGCCCTCAAATTTATCTGCATACGTTAGTAACACTTAGGGGGGAACTTGCCTGTAATGCGTGAGGTGTGGGTGGGAATTGACACACTCCCACCCCCGCCTTGTTGAAAGTCATTTATACTGTAAGTAAATAAGGCATTTGCAGCACCATGGACAGCGGCAGAGTCTCTGAAGGACGGCCATTCCTAAGTGGCTCAAACTGTTGCTTCTCTTGGGAGATTTCGTTAGCCCCCTTCCCCCGGCAGACATGAGATTCACAGAATCATAGACTCACAGGCCTGGAAAGGACCTCGGAGGTCTTCTAGTCCAGTGGTCACCATCTGGTGGTCCTTGGTCCACGAGAAAATTTTGGCGGTCCGCAGAAAAATTATTTGCGTTTTTTACATTGCACTAAATACTGTTTTATCTTTTTCAAAAATTCCTCTTAGTGGGTCCGTGGGATTTAAAATTATGAATTTAGTGGTCCCTGAGGTCCGAAAGGTTGGTGACCCCTGTTCTAGTAAATCTCCCTGCCCAAGTGCAGGAGACCTTATTGCATCCCAGACCAATGACCGTCCAATCTTTTCTTGAAAGTCTCCACTAATGGAGCACTCACACCTCCCGGAGACAAGCTGTTCTATTGATTAATTGGTTTTATTGCCAGGAAATTTCTCTTTAGTTCCAGATTGGATCTCTCTTTTTTTTAAACGAGCTTCCGCCCACTGCTTCTTGTCCTGCCCTCGTGCGCCAAGAATGGCACCCCCCATCCAACTGTTCACCTGAACACCCCATCCCACACTTACCTTTGCCATCCCCCCCAAGGGGAAACGCTCCCCCCCGGCCGTGCTTCTGCATCTCATCTCCCCATGCTGCCCTGCTCCATCTCTCTTCACCTCAAATGCTTCCGATCCCAAGGAAGGAGAAATTCAGATGGCATCCAGCTGCCGTCTCATGCTGACGTCCTGGTTGCCATGGCGCCGCCGAGTGATTGTTGAAGAGGATGGTTTTCTTTCGCAACAGTCACCCTGGGCCCCCTGATAATCATTAGAGTGGAAGAGGAAAGAAGGAAGAAAACCAGGAATGGCAAAGGAGACGGCATTTCTCTAGATTCAGTAAAACGATCAGGTTTTCAGGTTAAACTCTTATTTTTCGGCCTCCTAGGATTTCAGTCTATGCTCAATTCAGCCTCTTGCTGTGTGTTCTGAGAAGTCTGGCTTCATCTTCACTAAACTCATCTTTAAAGGATCAAAGCCGTTTTAGAACCCTTCTGTGGCCAAATGTCTATGAAATTCTCAGTCATCCAGGTCATAGTTGTATCAAAAGTGGTTTTTATTTTTTTTTGAAAAGGCAACAACTGGACTGATTTTTTTTTTGAGAAAGAAAACAACGTTTTTTGAGGAAGTGAAACGTCCTTCCTCAAAAAAAAAAAAAAATTCCACCCACTTGCCTTTTCGAAAATAAAAATCACTTTTGATACGATCCTTCTATGGCTTCCCACAGTTACCAAGCACCAGGGCTGGGCTTCAAAAATTTTAGCAAGGGGTTCTCTGGCTGGCTGCTGGGTGGACGTGGCCATGGTGGGGGTGGCCTAGTCAGCCTCCTGCACCATGGCAGGGGGTGTTGCCCTCCCCAGGCTCCGGAGGCTTTCCTTGAGCCTCAAGGAGGGCGAAAATGGCCTCCCCAGGCTCCGGAGGCTCTCTGGAGGCTGGAAACAAGCCCATTTCCGGCCTTCCTGAAGTTCCAGTTGGCCCATTTTTTGATCTCCCAGAGCCTCCATACGTGCCCTGCACTTGCCTGCATCCAAAACAGGCCGCGTGGTGACTCCTAGGAGGGGAGGGGAGGGATGGGCGGAGCCAGCCAGGAGTGGGATTTGGGAGTTCTCTGAATTGCACAAAATCTTAGCTAGAGGTTCTGCCGAACCCCTGCAAACTTCCAGCAGCCCACCCCTGCCAAGCACATATATCTGGCTGACATTGTAGGTATATTCTTTTTGCTTGGTCTTGAGAAATCTTCCTTTTGCCTTAGTCATGTATGACTGGTAAAAGTTGGGCATACCCAGCAATCAGATCGATGGATAAGACTTGAGGGATGCACTAGGGAATGGTTTCCACTTCTATTTGACCAACATGAAGGTTCTGGAATAGGATGACAACGCCTTTCTGCCCAGTTCCTCAAACCCAATCAAGTGTTTTTTCAGAGGTAACTCCACATCAAGATGCCATTACCTGGGATAATGCATTAAATATAGCAGTGATGGTTATTAGAGTCCTTCACTTTGAATTAACAAACAGCATTATCCACTGAGGTTCTTGGATGGGAAAAATAATTAAATAATGCACGCTCCACTTTATTTTCTGTGTCAGAAGGGGTTATTCTGCCCCAAACCTGATTATAAATAAAAGTTACCAGATCAAATTATGTTCTACTGTATTCTGTGGCCCACTACCAGGATATGAGACATTCAGAACCGGGCTGCGGGTGTGTTGGCCGAGCATGTGCATGGGTGAGCATCTCCACCAGGGGTGGGTTCTAATTTTTTTTACTACCGGTTCTGTGGGGGTGGCTTATTTTGTGGGTGTGGCTTGGAGGTCATGTGACTAGGTGGGCGTGGCTAGGTGGTCAGAGTCATTTCTGGAAGGTCCTCGCACTTACGACCAGTACTCGCACTTACGACCCGACTCATTTGTTTGCTTTTAACACTGATCAGCTGTAGGGCGGCCCTTTGAAGCCCTGCGGCAAGAGTTTAAACAGTTTTTTTCCCTCTAGTCATCAGCTGGGACTCAGAAGGCAGCAATAGATTGGGTATGGGACCAAATAAAAGGTAAGAATAACGTGGGTGGGTGGGGAGGTGGGAGGGGGGGGGAGAACCGGTTCGGTGACGTCATATCGTCACCGCTACCGGCTCGACCGAACCGGACCGAACTGGGAGGAACCCACCACTTATCTCCACTTGTGTAAGCAGTGGGAAAGCAGCTCCATTTGCACGAGCAGTGAGCACAGTTGCCCATCGGACACACAAATAGAGCTGCACATGCATATGTACATGCCTGCCACTCACACAGAACCAGGGGTGGATTGCTGGGGGTTTGCAGGGGTTCAGGAGAACCTCTAGCTAAGATTCTCCTGAACCCCCAAATCCCACTTCTGGCTGGCCCTGCCCGCCCCTGCCCTCTCCTCCCCTCCCAAGAGTTCCCACGCGGCCTGTTTTGGATGCAGGTAAGTGCAGGGCATGCGTGGAATCTCAGGGAGGGTGAAAAACGGGCCTACCGGAAGTTTAGGAAGGCTGGAAACAGAGCTTGGGGAGGCCATTTTCGCCCTCCCGGAGGCTCGAGGAAAGCCTCTGGAGCCTGGGGAGGGCAAAAACGCCCCCCCCACCATGGTGCAGGAGGCCGACTAGGTCACGCCCACCATGGCCATGCCCACCCAACAACTGGGCAGAGAACCTCTTGCTAAAAAATTTGAAGCCCACCCCTGCGCAGAACCCTCTCCCCTGCACCAATCTGCAAAAATGGAAGGGTTGGAGAACTCTGGAGATTTCCAAGGCCCCTTCCAACTCTATTGTTGCACTCTATATGGGAGGTTGATCATAGTTGTTCTCAGACTCCATATCTATGGAGATTCTCCACCATCCATGTCATGGTTGTCCCAAAGGTGCTTTTCCAAAGGGCAACTGGATTTCCTTGATTTTTTTTTTTACTTTGAAAACTGAATGAACTGAAGAAGCTTCTTCGATGAGCAGGCAAATGTTTTCAAAGGAAATTATAAGAAAGTCTAGTTGCCTTTTGAAAAAGCATCTCCCAGACTCTATATGCAAAAGAACAATTGGTGAGGCATCTGGCGGACATCCATTCTGATATATTTGGGGTCTGGAGAGACAGTCTTGCCAACAAATGCCGAGGATGGAGCGGAGACCATGCATGAGAAATTTCTCAAATGGTTTGATGTGCCTTTATTACAGAGTCCAGCATTCATATCCTATATGAGAGAAGGAATCACTACAGCTCTGTAGACTTTCAACTTTGTGGAAATACAGATGTTGTCTTGACTGAGCACTCTAGTATGCAGCCGTCCAGAGGTGGTATTCAGCCAGTTTGGACTGGTTCGGGCGAATTGGTAGTGGCGACCTGCGGATGGGCCTGCCCACTTGCCGGGTGCAATCCCGTCCTATATCAATGTGTTTTTAATGCTGCACACATGCACAAACAGTGCGTGTGAGTGAACTGCCATGTTTTGTGATGCCACATGCATGCACAGATGGTGCGCGCGTGCATTTCCGGTGCTGGGCAGTGCTGGTTGCTACAGTATGTGAAGCCCACCTCTGTAGCTGTCCCAGTGCCTGGCTGACTTTGCTGATTCTGAAGTCAATTTCTCTGTCCAAAGACTCGTTTCAGATGATATTCTCCAAATATTTGAAGGTTTTTACGGTGATTTTTGATTGTACAGGCTTAGTATTTGGCACAGGCTGGTAAACTGCAGTATAAAATACTTTTCCAACCCTAAATTATCACATTGATAGCATTTGCGTTCCAGGTTAATTCTCAGTTTAAATCAATCTAATTTCAGTGGGTTAGCCTATGACCACAATGTTTCTTGACACTATTATTGTCAGGGAATTGCACAGCCAGTGTTCAAATGGAGTCAGAAACGCTGACACGAACTTGTAGTTTTATATTTAAATTTTTATACATTTATGTATAAATGTATAAATTTTTATACATTTAAATTTACAGCAGACGAGATAGTCAGGAACATCATGAGGTAAATCGCAAAACAGCATTCAGAGCACCCAGAAGAAGAAAAAGGCGGGAAAAAGGGAAAGTCCCCCTTTCCCCTACAGCAGCCAATCATAGCGTAGATTGCCTCATGCAGAAGCACATCATTACATCATGAGATAAATCGTCAGGTAAATCACAGAATATAGCGCATATACAAAAAAAAAAAAAAGGTGGGAAAAAGTGAAACTCCCCCTTTCACCTGCAGCAACCAATCATAGTGTAGATTGCTTCATGCAGAAGCACATCATTACATCATGAGATAAATCGTCAGGTAAATCACAGAATATAGCGCATATATGAAAAGAAAAAGGCGGGAAAAAGGGAAACTCCCCCTTTCTCCTACAGCAACCAATCATAGTGTAGATTGCCCCATGCGCCCATCACTACATCATGAGATAAATCATCAGGTAAATCACAGAAGATAGAACACATACAAAAAAAAAAAAAGCGGGAAAAAGGGAAACTCCCCCTTTCACCTATAGCAACCAATAATAATGTAGATTACCTCATGCAAAATCCCGCACTCTCCAACCAATCAACTACAACTCTGTGTTCTGGCCCAATATACCTTTTACTGTTCCAGCTATTAAATATCTTAGCAATTTTTGCCAAGAAAGAGTTTTAATAAATATTTCATCCAATGTTTGTGGGTGAACATCCTTTGAACGGAAATGATATCTGACATGAATTCACCAACTCTTTCCATGAATTTTTTGCTTGGAATGCAGGTCTTTTGTCACCCAGCCGAACCCACAAGATCACTCACAAGATCCCCAAACTCCAATTTTTCCCTCTGCTGCCGGTACAAAAAAAGGCAGGGTCATTGTCAGAGCAAATGTTCAAGAAGTTGTGAACTGAGCCCTGGTTTTCTCACATGCCACATTTGTGATGGCAATAAAAACTACCAAGTCACCACCTCAAAGCTTGAGGAGCAATTTGAGTCGATCAGATTTTCACATTAAGGTGGACCACTATTATCATTCGAGATGCTGACACCGTGATAATTTTAAAAAATGGTGGAATGTCACTAAGAGTATAAAATTCCTGTTTTGTTGCAATATTAAAGAGGAGAAGCTGACAAATGTTGGGGTTCCTGAATAGAATATATCTAGTAACAGATTAACAGACTTGGAAGGGACCTTGTAGGTCATTTAGTCCAACCCCCACCCAAGCAGGAGACCCTGGCCTACACCATTTCTGACAAATGACAGTCCAATCTCTTCCTGAAAGCCTCCAGGGATGAAGCTCCCAGAACTTCTGAAGGCAACTTCTGTTCCATTCGTTGATTGTTCTCACTGTCAGAAAATTTCTCCTTATTTCTAGGTTGAATCTCTCCTTCTTCAGTTTCCATCCATTATTCCTTGTCTGGCCTTCAGGTGCTTTGGAATCCTGGTTCCTCTTCTCTGCACTCTTTCTAGAGTCTCAGCATCTTTTTTATAGTGTGGTGACCAAAACTGGATGCAGCATTCTAGGTATAGTGTATATACTACTGTATACATAGTATATACCACTAAGACTAGTAATGACTGATTGTAGATATTCCCCCCTCCCTTTTTTCCCCCGTTCCCCACCAAGCTTGCTGAATCTTTCCTACAACCTGGCTGAGAACATACTGTTCCATGCAGTGAATTTATTATATCTTCACAACAGTTCTTGCAACCAGTCTTGTAAACAGTCCCAGTTTCACCCTCCATGAGCAACTTTAAGGAGTTTAAGCACGCACATCCAAGCAGAGATTCATCACCAAAACTGGAAGGAGAAGAAGAAAATGAATCATAAAACAAAACTACAAATGTGGCCAAAAAAAAACAAATAAACCCCTAATGGAAAAGTATTGCATTGTACAATTATATGTAGATCCACCAGGTGAAGCTGTAGGACTGTTCATTAAATCCAACGGATGACAGGAACTCAGTTACGTTTGCTGGCTTACAGGAAATACCCCCCCCTTTTTTTTTAAAAAAAAAATCTGTTTATGGAATATTTTGTTGCTCGATTTTGTTATTTCACTGTAAAACAACCTGAGTTGCAAACACAGAGTTATAAAAGGAGCTTCTTATATGTAGTATAAGATATATAAAAGACATTAATGGTGAGCCAGCAAAAATGATAAAAGGACACTCAAAAATCAACGAGGAAAATGTTGCCTAAAGAGACTCTTACGAACATAGAAATCAAAATCAGATACATTTTTTTTCAGGTATTGATTCCTGATATGCAAAACTTTGCACCTTTAACATAAGTTTTCCTGCATGAGGAAAAACGTCATCAAAAAAACACAACAAACAATGTTCTTTCTGTGCTAACTCAGAAAGCTCAAACTGCCGAAAGAGCTGCTGATCCAGTTCTACAGAGGAATTATGGAGTCTGTCATCTGCACCTCTGTAACTGTCTGGTTTGGCTCTGCAACCCAACAAGACAGACACAGACTTCAGAGGATAATTAGAGCTGCAGAAACATATAATGGCTACCAACCTGCCTTCCACTGAGGACCTGTATACCGCACGTGTCAAAAAGAGGGCTGTGAAAATTTTTACAGACCCCTCACATCCTGGACATAAACTGTTTCAACTCCTACCCTCAAAACGACGCTATAGAGCACTGCACACCAGAACAACTAGACACAAGAACAGATGTTTCCCGAACGCCATCACTCTGCTAAACAAATAATTCCCTCAACACTGTCAAACTATTTACTAAGTCTGCACTACTATTAATCTTCTCATCGTTCCCACCACCCATCTTCTCCCACTTATGACTGTATGACTGTAATTTTGTTGCTTGTATCCTCACGATTTATATTGATATTGTTTTCTGATTGCTTATTTATACCCTGTGACTATCATTAAGTGTTGTATCTGATGATTCTTGATGAATGTGTCTTTTCTTTTTATGTACACGTTATGTGCACCAAGACAAATTCCTTGGGTGTCCAATGAAACTTGGCCAATAAAAAATTCTATTTTCTTCTATGAGAAAAGCTCAAATTCATTAAACAGCACGTGTACAGGTAGTCCTTGACTTACAGCCAATAATTCAGCAACCATTCAAAGTTACAAGGCACTAAAAAGGAGTGAAAAAGTTTTTCACATGACCGTTGCAGCCTCCGCCATGGTCACATGATCAAAATTTGGCTGTTTGGCAAACTGGCATGTATTTATGACAGTTGTACTATCCCGGGATCATAGGATCACCATTTGTGTGACTTTCCCAGCCAGCTTCCCACAAGCAAAGTCAGTGGTCATTAAGCAAATCCACATTTGCTTAATGTGAGAGAAAAGTTATTTCTTAATTGCTGTGCCTATTAATGGCTTTTGGAATGGACAAGTAAATAAGTCAATCAGAAAGCAGCTAATAGGTTTGAATCTCCTGGGCTTTTATGTTCCCTCCCCTAACTGTCACAGTTGACAGTATAAAAGGAGATTCTTGACAGAAAACCGTTGGCAGTTCAGCTCTTCCGTTAGAAAACTGTGGGCAGTTTGGAAGTCAGTTAGAAGAGCAGTTCTGATGCAATTTTGATGGTTTACAAGACTCTTTTTTCTGAGGAAGAATAGACAGAACTAACATCGCTTAGAGTGATTACATATATATATATAATATAGCTGACAGGATATTTATTGTTATATTAATAAAAACATTTATTGTTAACTGCTTCAGAGGCTCATTTGTTAAAGTAGAACTTAATAGAGAGGAAGGTTTACGGTACATTGATTTATTTCCTCCACGACACTTAATGACCATAAGTTTCACTTAACAACGGTGGCAAAAAAAGATTGTAGAAAGGGACAAAACTCGTTTAACAACTGCCTTGCTTAGCAATGGAAATTTTGGGCTCAGTTGTAGTCGTAAGTCAAGGATTATCAGTAATAATGAAGGAAAGATGAAGTTATTTTGTTTGTCACTATACAGTAGTGGCCAAGATTGTGGAAACCTTTTGGGAAAAGTGTATTTTCTAAAACTAGCTAATAACACCACTTTTTTTTGGAGTAGTACCATAAAATTATATATCAATGAAAAGATAATTTAATCAAGAATACAATGCAATAATTTTTACGGAGGATTTGCTATTAGAATAGCAGTTACAGTATAAAGAAGAAAAGTGAAACACGTAGAAAAAACAAAATATACAAAAATGATCACCATAGAAAAAACGAGATATACAAACATTATCACGTCAGTTAATAGTTAGTTGGGTAACCTTCAGTATGAATCATGGCCTTACAACATCTTCCCATGGAGTGAACCAAGTCTTTTAGTTCTGCGTGAATGTGAAACCAAGATTGAATGATTGCTTCTATTAACTGGGTTTTATTGCTGGGTTTTATTGACTAACAAGTTTCTTTAGTCGGCGCCATAGATTTTCAATTGGGTTAAGGTCATTCCAGCAGTGGAATATGATTATCTTGAATCTTTTCCTTCCCCCCCCCAAAAAAGTGGTGTTATTAGCCATCAAACCTCAAAAATACACTTTCCCCAAAAGGTTTCCACAATTTTGGCCACTACTGTATAAGGATCAAGCAGGACATTGTGTGAGAGAGAGCACCCCCAACAGACAAGATGATGGTCATGACTGCAGAAAGACATCCCACTTATTTAATGAGTCAAACAACCTTAAAGAATGTTGTGATACAATGGTAAAGAGCAACATTCTGCGGTGCATTTGTGCAAATGGGCATGCATGAAATCTGGAATACGTGAGACTGCACTGATGTATAAAGCAGTAGAGATTTAATTGTGCTGTCTTTTTAAAATTCCAAACCAGCACCAGACACCACTGGCAGTCCTCACAGCCAGAAAGATTTGCTCCAAAAGATTTCAGCTTAGGCAGTGTGCGTAAAATAAAAGAGTGTGAAGAAGACAAAAGATGCCTATACAAACAATCCATAGCCCTTAGTGAACAGGGTGAAGAAAAGTGTCTGGAGATAGGACAAAAGTGTTAACTCCAACTAGCCAAGCTTGAGTAGACTAATTAAGCCTTTTACAGGTAGTCTGTAACTTACAACCATTTGTTTAGTGACTGTTTGAAGTTACAACAGCATTAAAAAAAGTGACTTACTGTTGTGGTCCGCTAGTGGCCTGTGCGGATTGTGGCTGATCCCCGACGAGGAGGAGGCTGGTGTGGGGTTGCGCCAGCAGCCTGCGCAGCCGGCGTTCGCGTCGGACAGCGAGGAGGCTGAAGAGGATGTGGTGCCAGAGGCAGAGACTCAGCCAGGGCCTTCAGAACCTCCAGAGGCTCCTTCAAGTGGAGAGAGCGAAGTGGAGGAGCCTCTCCTCAATGCTCGAGCACGCAGGGTGGTATAGAAATTTAAATAATAAATAAATAAATAAATAAATAAAAGGCAGGAGGAGGAGGTCTCCTCGGGAGTAAGGCTTGAGGATAATTGGCCATTCCCTTAGCCTATTTAAGTCGCACGCAGTCAGTAATTTCTTGCTGGAAACAACGTGTAATTATTACAAAGCATTTTGGAGAGTGAGTGTCTTATCGTATCTTGTTTTCTGGGCTGGTTGCCAACCTTTGCCGGACTTTGTTTATTCTTGGTACGTTATAACTTTGATAAGGACCGTTGATGTGTGTCACAATCCTTGGGAATCCGGAACTGGGGCAGAACACTTACAACTGTTGACCATAGGGATTCTGCAATAGTCATAAGTGTGGAAAAAACAGTCGTAAGTCAAAACTTACGACTGTTGCAGCATCCCTATAGTCATGTGATCAAAGTGCAGATGGTTGGCAACTGGTATGTACTTATGACGGTTGGGGTGTCCACCTTTTGTGACCTTCTGACAAGCAAAGTCAACGGAGAAGTCAGATTCACTTAACAACCGTATTACTAACTTAATAATTGCAGTGCATCAATACTTACCGATAGATTTGAAAATAATATATAAAATTAATGAGTGTACGGAATCAGATAGATTAACTAGATTGATCAATAGTAAAAAAGATTCAGAATTTTATAACAGTTGGAAAGTATGGTACGATTGGGTCCAGAAAAGGTGGGATAGAATAGATATATGATGATGTATATATATGATGGCAAATATGTATGTATAAAGGAATGATTTTATATTTATGGACAATGTAATCACATTATACCATGGTGGCAGGATTGTATATTTTATTTGTGCATTGGTGTATAGAATATATTAATAAAAATTTATAAAAAAAAATAATAATTGCAGTGCATCACTTAACAACTGTGGCAAGAGAAGTTGTAAAACAGGGATGGGTTCCACTTACCTTTACTACCAGTTTGCAACGGGAGCGCACGCTCTAACCATTCACTAAAACGAATGGTTGTAAGTCAAGGACTACTTATATAAGGCTTGGATTGCTGCATTCTGCCGAAGGCAGATCTGGGCATCCAGAGTTTTTATCTTGTCAGCAGTATGGCAATTTCTTTAGTTGTATGTTTCCTATCAATTCCTGTTGCTCCTTCTGCACATGGGTGATGAGTATCAGAAGAGGTGAGATTTATTGCTGTGCTTGTCAGAAGGCTGACAATCATTAATCTTGCCCGACACTATCAAAAAAAAAAATTGATTGGTTAGGCTGGCCAGGGACAAAGACAGAACAGACTGTTCAATGATGTTACACCAAGATAGTACATTAGAAACATTTATGTTCCCAGCAGGAAATTGCTTGCTATTCTACAAAAAACCTTGATAGCTCTTTTTCACAAATGCCTACTCCTTCCCCTTAAAAGCTATTCAGGTTTTTTTAATCATTATTATACCTTGATAGGAATTTCCACAGTCTCTTCCATGAGTCTCTTCCATGGCGAAGTACTAATTCTTTTTATTTATCTTTCCTTTCCTAGTATGATAAGAATTGGAGAAAATACCATATCCTTTCCCCTGAAATCAGGGTCAAATTATTATTATTATTATTATTATTATTATTATTATTATTATTATTATTATTATTATTAATTAAATTTATATACCGCCCTATTCCTGAAGGACTCAGGGCAGTGAACAGCCAAGATAAAATACACATAGTACAAATTATTAAAAATTATTTAAAATATATTAAATACCATGGCCCGAAAACAAATTCAGCAGGTTCTGACAGATTCTGGAGAACCGGTAGCGGAAATTTTGAGTAGTTCGGAGAACCGACAAATACCATCTCTGGCTGGCCCCAGAGTGGGGTGGGAATGGGGATTTTGCAATATCCTTCCCCTGGACTGGGGTGGAAATGGAGATTTTGCAGTATCCTTTCCCTGCCACACCAAGCCACGCCCACCAACCACACCACGCCCACAGAACCGGTAGTAAAAAAATTTGAATCCCACCATGGCCTGAAATCCATAATTTTATAATCCTCTATGTCAGCATTTTTCAGTGTTAGTAACTTTGAAATACAGATTTAACTGATTAACAGAGTTGGACGGGACCTTATAGGTCATCTAGTCCAACCCCTCACTCAAGCAGGAGACCCTACACCATTTCTGACAAATGGGAAACGTGCACTTAACTCCCAGAATTCCCCATCGAGCATGCTTTTAAGATGTATGGACTTCAATTTCCAGAATTTCCCAGGTAGCATGCTGGCTATAGAATTCTGGAAATTGAAATCCACATATCATAAACTTACTGAAGTTGGGAAACGCTGCTCTAAGTTATGTAATATTTATTTTATTTTTTACTGTTGTTTGATCCTATTATAAGACATAACAAATAACATGCTGTTTAGATCAAGTTAATTTATACTGCATTCTCTAGCAATTATTAACGCGCTGATATTTAGATAACTTAAAACGTTTAAACAGAGGTGGGTGTGACATAATGTAACAACTAGTTCACCCAGCACAGAAAATGTGAGCGTGCGTGTGCCTTCTGCGGCTTCAAAAACATGGCGATATAGGTCAGGATAGCGCTGGGACAGGTGGGCAGTAGGCCACCTGCTGGTCGGAACTACCGGTTCGCCTGAATCCGTCCGAACTGGCAGAAGCCCACCTCTGCGTTTAAAGATAGAGAAAAAGATGCTTACCAATAGTCCCTATTTTAATGACTGGTCGCTTATTAACTGTTTCCAGTTACCACGGAACTCCAAAAGCAGGGGTGAAATCCAGCAGGTTCTCACAGGTTCTGGAGAACCGGTAGCGGAAATTTTGAGTAGTTCGGAGAACCGGCAAATACCACTTCTGGCTGGCCCCAGAGTGGGGAGGGAATGGGGATTTTGCAGTATCCTTCCCCTGGAGTGGGGTGGGAATGGGGATTTTGCAGTATCCTTCCCATGGAGTAGGGTGGGAATGGAGATTTTGCAGTATCTTTCCCCTGCCACGCCCACCAAGCCACACCATGCCCATCAAGCCATGCCAACAGAACCGGTAGCAAAAAAAATTTGGATTTCACCATTGCCCAAAAGATACTTATGACCCAGGTCTGGGGTTACGATGGCAGTACCCTCCCCCATGTGGTCATGTGACTGCCTTTTGAGCACTTTGACAGCCAGTTGCAATATTCTGTAGTCGCGTGATGAAATCTACATTTATTTATTTTTTTGCAGGAAACTTCCCAGCAAGAAAACCACCATTGACTTAACTTAATGCCAGTGGTGGGATTCAGCCAGTTCGCACCACTTCGGGAGAACCGGTTGTTAACTTTCTGAGCAGTTTGGCAAACTGGTTGTTGGAAAAAATCATTAGGGCAGAGAACCGGTTGTTAAATTACTTGAATCCCACCACTGCTTAATGCCCACTACCAAAAAGATTATAAAATCAGGTCAGTCACATAGTTGTCTCAGCGTAAGACTTTCTGACTTATGACAGAAATTCTGGACTCCATTAGTGTCGTAAATTGAGAGCTGCCTGTATGTCAGTGTTAACTACAATCTTGAAATGTCAATATCAATAAGCATACGGTTGTTTCGATTTTGCATCCACAACTAAATACAACATTGATAAAACAATTGTAAATTACATCAAAATATTTGATGTGCAATAGAGGTTTTTGTCTTAAGCTGAAAATGTAATATGCCGTTTTCTCTTTTTGCTGCTGATTGTTGTTTGTGCATGTAAAAGAAAAAAAATAGAAAAACAAGCAAAAAAGTTTTTTAAACAGAAATTTTAAAAAAGACTATTTGATTTTTAATTTTCCCCTTTATGTGCTTCTACCAATTTGTGGTTTTTATAAACATTTAGGCTCCCTTAGAAAGCAAGCTTTAATATATTTGCTGCACTGCATAATAAATTGTATGGAGAGGAACCGTTCTTCCTTAAATGATTTGTTATTTTCTTATAACACTTTCCTCCTCTTCATTTATTTGTAATTTTCTTCTCTTACTTATTTTCTAAGTTTAAATGCTGTCTCCTTTCCCAGGAGAGCATTCCTCTCCACTCCACTCTCCACTCCCTTGTTCCCTCTCTCCAATTTCCTCCTTGAAATGAGATGTCACTATTGATTAACATTTTTAAAAAGGGATTTATTTTTGAATCTGTGCTCCAAAATTGGAGGCAAATAGGCATAATTATGAACAGATTTCTAAAGCTGGAAGAAACTTGTTCTTTTCCATTTGAAAACTCTTTACACTACTGAGGTACCTTCTGATTTTTCTGGAGCTCTGGACCATGGGAGGAAAATGCTTCACTGTTTGAATAAAATGTAAGTCTGGGTGAACAGACCTGCCCTCACATCAGAGTGGCTCATACAATCAAGCCATCAGTGGTTGCCCAGTCCAATTTTGAGTGATCCTGCAGAGAAATCCTTAGTTGTATCATTCGTTCGAACTGTGTGTTGCTGAATCTCTCCTCATGATGAGGAACATTGTAATGTTTTATCTATCTGGCTTATCAACATCATATAGAAATCATCCTCTTTTAACAACCCCATAATTCCTTGCGGGGTGGAGTCCGGGCAACTGAATGGAGCTGAGTGTTTACTGGCCGGATGCCTTTCCTGTTGCCAACGCGGAGGTTTTTTTCTCCCCAGCAAATATATTCTCACTGAACTCACAGTCTCCTGATTGTGAGGTGAGAGCTCCACCTCTAGGCCACTGCACCACTCGTCAACATCATGTAGAAATGATGAGAGCTTAATCTTTTAGCCATCTTTTAGCAACATAATTTTAAATTGGATGTTTTAAATTTTGGGGGTTTTAAATTAAGCCAAATTTATTTAATACTTTTAAATTATTTTAAATTGATGTCTATTCTGTTTTTAAATAGGCTGTACACCGCCCTGAGTCCTTCGGGAGAAGGGCGGTATAGAAATAAAATTATTATTATTATTATTATTATTATTATTATTATTATTATTATTATTATTATTATCTGATTCAAGCACAGCAAATTTATTCCACTGAATTTAGGAAGTGCCTTTTCCCTTCCCTTCCCTTCCCTTCCCTTCCCTTCCCTTCCCTTCCCTTCCCTTCCCTTCCCTTCCCATCTCTTCCAGCTACAATTCCAAGACAACTCTAATCATTCCTGCTATGGCCAACATTTGAAAATTGTGTGAGGCCACAGACCAAAGATTAGAAAGACAAACAACACCCTGGGAAGCGTTGTTATTTTGCAGAAATCTAATTCTGGTAAGTTCCTGGCGGAGAAGGTGTGGAATTTCATATTTTGCGAGGAACATATTAACAGGGCAGCCAATTCTGAACTTCCTCATCTCTCTGCCACATCTACAGACAAAACAATCCGTTGGCATCCATCGCTGCGGATGTCTGAAGCTTTTGCCAGGATATCTGAACACCTGCCAAGAACTTGGGTGGAGTCAGAAACGAATAGGTCAAGTGGGGTTACAAATGTTTACAACTGCCAAGCTAATTTTCTAAACCTTTCAGTTAGCTGACCTACGGAAGAACGTTTAATTCATAACCCCCATCAGAAAGCAAGTGGAAAGCATCAAACAAATATTCAGAGCAACGGCCTCTCGTATTTAAATCTTAAAATTAAATATGTGGACTAGCTTACACTGAGGAACCTATCTGTTGAGGTTCACAGTTAAAGAGGGAATGACTTTGGAACCTATCTGTATGGTATGATTAGTGTAGGTCACCTGTATTTGTAGCTGGGATATGTAGTTGAAACTGCTTTGGTTACCTGAGTGAAGGAGGAAGTCTTTCTTGTTGGTAGTACAATAAGAATCTCTTCAAACATTAGGAGAAGCTTTAGTAGTTCCTCAGGATGTGATTCACAATGGAAACTGAGTGGTGAACTTTGTTAAACAACGAAGCTGGATGGACAAATGAAGCCGTCTCCTTCCCACGGGTTCATCTCAAGTCACACACTTTGTATACTGGATAATTTAGGCCTCCCCTAGCTATTAGAATTGCTTAAGAAAGTTACAGATGTGTGGACTGCAACTCCCAGAATTCCCCATGCTGGCTGGGGAATTCTGGGAGTTGAAGTCCACACATCTTAAAGTTGCCAAGGCTGAGAAACACTGGATTACAGTAAGTGGAATAATCCCATCTATTTCTAAAAGGTTAGAACACATAACTATATCAGTGGTGGGTTCCTCCCGGTTCAGCCCGGTTCGGCCGAGCCGGTAGTGGTGCTAATATGACATCACCGAACCGGTTCTCTTTGTCCGGGAGCTGGGCCCTCCTGCCCGCGCATTATTCTTACCTTTTATTTCTTCTTTTTTAGGCCAGCTAGTAGGTGTGGCAGAGTGGATTGCCGCACCTCAGCTGGGCAGATTCCCAATGCGCTTGCATGGAGCGCAAGTTTGGCACACATGCGAGTGAAGCGAAGCGCGTGCACGAAGAGAACCGGTAGTAAAGCCGGTTAGAACCCACCACTGAACTATATGTAGCTACCAGGTTGTAAACAGTGTCTCTAAAAATGCCAAGCATAATCCAAATCCGCGTTAAAATTTTTTTAAAAGACTTGATACAAGCCATAAATGCTACTTCAACAACTCTCCTTCCAGCCTCCCTGGACAGCAGTTGCTTTCGACAGGTTTCATGTTTCTTAACTAAACAAGACCCAAGGAACTTAAAAAATATTTGGGTCCATCTCCTAACCCTGTCTTAGGTGTGTAAAGGAGAGATACGTGGATCATGAGAAGGAAGTCCTTCACAAAGCATGTTAGTCAGAGGTGGGATTGAAAAATGTAACAATCGGTGCCTTGCCTGGTTGCTGGGTGGGCTTGGCCATGGGAGCATGGCCTATTTGGCCTCCTGCACCATGGGGTGGGGGGGGGGGGTTGCCCTCCCGAGGCTCCGGAGGCTTTCCTCGAGCCTCCAGGACAGTGAAAGCAGCCTCCCCCGGCCTCTGGAGGCCCTCCGGAGGCCGGAAAAGGGTCCGTTTCCGGATTCACGGTACTTCCGGTAGGCCTGTTTTTCGCCCTCCCAGAGCCTCCGTGCGGTACCTGCACTTATCTCGCATCCAAAACGGGCCAATGTGGAGACTCCTGGGAGGGAAGGGGCGGGGTGGGCGGGGTCAGCCAGTCCTTATAACGACCGGTTCTGTGAACCAAATTAAAATTAACATCTGGTTTTCCCGAATCGATCCGAACCGGTTGAATCCCACCCCTGATGTTAGTGCAAGAGAAGCCTCTCTCTGGGGAGCATTAAAGCAGCTGCATCAGTGGTGAAATGTAAGATTTGTTACTACTGGTTCTGTGGGCGTGACTTGGTGGTGGTGGGGTAATGTAACTGAGTGGGCGTGGCCAACTTTTTTTTTTTTAACTTTTAAAACCATTTTTTCTACAACCACTTCGGCCAAAGAGGCTGTAAAAAATGCTTTTAAAAGCCTCTGACGATCCCAGCTGACTTGCCTGATCGGCAGAGGCTTTTTTTTTTTTTACTTTTAAAAGCATTTTTTCGGCCGAAGACATTGTAGAAAAAATGCTTTTAAAAATAAAATAAAAAGCCTCTGATGATTGCGTGGCTCATGGGGATGGGGAGAGATTTTTGCTACCAGTTCTCTGAAGCACCCGCCACCATCGCTATTGGATCAGGCAATCCGGTCCGAACTGGGAGCATTTCACCCCTGAGCTGCATCCACTGGGAAAGTTCACATAGCTGTTTCAAAATTGGCCTGAAGTTGTCCCCACCTGCAAACCTTCCTGTTGGGATCAGGAATGAAGCAAAGAAGCCGCAATTGCATTATTTTCTGGCCCCAGGTGAGTCTGGTGACGACTGTCATTTCCATGTGGACCAATCACCATCGTGCGTTCCCGATGGCTGTCTACAAGCTGCTTCTGGGTGGCACCAGCCATGAGATCACAACTGGATTTTTTGATCACTCCAAAACTATCGTACAGTTGATTGTTCCCTTCTGCTTCATCCTGTCCTCCCCGGGTCTGTTTATCTGTCACGAGCCACGGTGGCGCAGTGGTTTAGAGTGCAGTACTGCAGGGCTACTTCTGCTGCCTGCCAGCTGCCTGCAATTTGGCAGTTCGAATCTCACCAGGCTCAAGGTTGACTCAGCCTTCCGTCCTTCCGAGGTTGGTAAAAATGAGGGTCCAGATTGTTGGGGGCAATAGGCTGACTCTGTAAACCGCTTAGAGAGGGGTGTAAAGCACTGTGAAGCGGTATATAAGTCTAAGTGCTATTGCTATTTGGGCTTTTTCCAAAAAGGCTGTACTTGGTTTTTTTTTCTTTGCTTCTCATCCAACAAGCTTCTTCATGAAGAAGTTTTTTTTAAGATGAGAAGCGAAATGTTGTCGGAGAAAAAAAAAATCAAGAAAGTCCACTTGCCTTTTGGGAAAAAAGCACCTTTGGGACAACCATGACTGGGATGATTGAATAATCTCCATAATCTGAGCTGTTTCAGAACATGGGTTTGGCGCTCTTTTAGAAAAGCCCCAGACCAGAATTCAAAAATAGCCTGCGTGATGCACATCCCTCCTGCTTCAACCTCTGGCGCTTGCTATTTGTGGTTTTGGGTCACTGGAGAAGGTGGCTAAACTGGGTCATTCTTTAGCACCCTTCCAGGCTTCCATCCTTGCCCAGCTTAATTTAAGAAGAGTGACGGATTTCCTGCCAGCGAATGACGCTCAAGAGGGAAGAGAAATAAAGGCAGGAAATCCACCAATAACTTTTCTTAAATTGTTTTGAAATAAATAAGGACAGTACCACCACTGGCTTTGATTTTTTGGGGGGGCACTATAGAGATTTGGGGAGGTGGGATACAGTAACCGCGCTGCTTTAATTTTCACTCAGCCATTTTAGAGAGCCCATTTTGTCCCTACATGACATTTTAAGAATTTTTTTAAAAAAGCAAAACCTCTGAAATAACACAGGACAGATGAATGACATCCATTCTAAGAGTAACAGCATTACTTACCAATTTTTATTTTCATATGATTTGCTTTCATACAATATTCTATTCGAGAGTGTCAAAGATTTTGATAAGACTAGAGCAGGGGTCAGCAACCCGTGGCTCTGGAGCCGCATGTGGCTCTTTCATCCCTCTGCTATGGCTCCCTGTCACTGGTCGGCGCCACAATTTTGAGAGGAGCTTCCAGTTAGGGGGGGAAAGCATGCCGTGCCAGGAGACTCTATGGCAGTGTTTCCCAAACTTGGCTATTTTAAGATGCATGGACTTCAACTCCCAGAATTCCCCAGCCAGTATGCCTGGTTGAGGAATAGTATGCCTGGGAGGAATTCTGGGAGTTGAAGTCCATGCATCTTCAAAGGGTCAAGTTTGGGAAACACTGCTCTATGGCAAGGGTCGGGTTTTCCAGCCAGCTCAATTGATAGGACATTCAGTTAGGACAGGTAGAGGAAAAAGGACACCGCACTAGGAGGAGACTCTATGGTGGGGGAACCGGACTTCCGGTCGGCTCCAGAATTGAACGGGGGGCTTCCGGTTAGGACCTTTGTGGCTCTTTGAGGGTTTAAGGTTGCCGACCTCTGGACTAGAAGGACTGGAGCTGAATAAGCAGGAGATGGCAGCAAAAAGTTCAAGATTTCTGGCTCTGGGTTGACATCTAGTGGTCGCCCAGATTTTCGTAGAAGAATGCCTGAAGCCTTCTCAATATAAGATCCAACCTTCCATGCGGGTTATACATCGAATAGCCCAAAAGCAGACATATTACATCATACCATCATGCTTAATCTTCCAAAACCAGGGATTTAATGACAAAATGTAACGTAGAATACATGATGTAGGATTTACGGTTTAATCTGAGGGACATGTGCCGTTTTTCGCGAATGCATCTGAATAAAGCCAATTCATAGTTGATATAAATTTAGCAAAATATGGCCAGGCTTGTATTATCCCACCTTCGTCTGCTTTTAAACCCAGCTTTACTAAATCTAAAGCACACAACACACATACAGTATATGATTAAACACATTCTCCAGGAGTATTTAAAACAACCATCTATTGCAATCAAGACATATTGTTATGAAAAGAATTCTGATCCAGAGACAGAGGACTTCCAAAAGCAGGCTGCAAAACCCATTTTTCTATGTTTTTCCAGCTGCAAGATACAGCATTTTGTATAAAAAAATAATAATAATCAAGGTGTGCTAGCAATTGTGAGATCAAACTCCACCCTTTTTGTGTGTGTTTTGGAATTGCCAAAAACGTTGAGACGTATACATCCTGTATTTCATGTTAGTTTATTAAAACCTGAACACTCGTCTCCCCTAAGGGCTGACCAAAGCACCCCTCCAGTTCCCATTCTCATAGAGGGGGAGCAACATTTTGAAGTTAAGGAAATCTTGGACTCTAGGAAACACCATGGTAAAGTCCAATATCTGATAGCCTGGAAACATTTCCCTTTGTCTCAGGCTGAATGGGTGAATAAACGGGATGTCCGAGCTCCCAAGAAAATACAGCAATTCTATACCAAATACCCAGATAAACCATAATTATTGTATATATTCTGTTTCTCTCTCTTTTCCTTCCTCTTATCTAGGAATAACGTCTCTTCTGCAAGAGGGGCCGAATGTCAGCCTCAGCTTTGCCTGCTTCAGCTGCCATAAGAAACGGGGGGAAGGGACTAGTTAAGGGGGCGAAGGGGGGGAAGATTGCAGGAGGCAATCCACCTGCACTAAATGGTAAAATTTAGTAACATCTGAATGGAAACTGAATATGCTCCTTAAAAAGAGTTGGGTGCAAATAGAGAAACAGATATTCTGATTCCGTTTCCAAAACTTAAAATTCACGAAGCCGGTAAACATTTCTGCTTTTTGCGCTGAGATGAAAACCTTATATATATGAAACAAGTAAAAAAATAAAATAAAAAACACAACACGGAAAGTGGTAGAATGCTGCTCCCCGTTTGTTCATACGCAGTATTTTAAACGCTTCTGACAATAATACGATAAGCAATTTGTTTTGAAATGAGATTGTTGCTGCAATCGGTCTTTTTCATACTTGACAATCAGTTATTATTTTTTTTAAAAAGAGTTTCCTGAGCTATTCAGTTTTTATTTGGCTGGATTGCCGTTTCATAAGAGTTTGTTGTTCTTTTAATAACTGTTCTCATTTTCACCTTCTTCTACGCACAGCTACAAAGAGTTTGTTATCAGTAGAGATCATTCTGAAGTGTTGTATAAGCTTGGAAGTTCTTTTAAGAGGGAAAAAAAAATATCTGGGAAGCGATCCATCAGTTTAGAAGGCCAATTTCTTTACAGGTGTTTGCATATCTGTCCTGATCTGCTTCTTTGTTGTATAATAATCTGCAATAAAGAAATAAAGAAATAAAAATCCACACTGACAAGTAATGACAAGAAAGGATCCATGGAAAGATTTCTCCAGAGTGAGCAGGATGGAAATCTTATGAAAAAGGAGATGGTAGATTTTTTTTTGGAAAGGGAACAAGTCAAGATGTGCATTCTCATATTTCTGGACCAGAGGTGAAATCCAGCAGGTTCTGGAGAACCGTTAGCGGAAATTTTGAGTAGTTCGGAGAACCGGCAAATACCACCTATGGCTGGCCCCAGAATGGGGTGGGAATGGAGATTTTGGAATATCCTTCCCCTAGAGTGGGGTGGAAATGGAGATTTTGCAGTATCCTACCACGCCCACCAAGCCACGCCCACAGAACCGGTAGTAAAAAAAATTGAATTTCACACCACTGTTCTGGACCCCCCAATAAAACCAATCCCCAGTTACATTCCTGCAATTAAAAAAATCAGCCTGAGAAATGATAGGCTTCCGTCAAGGGCTCTGCAGGGACAGAACCGAGGTCAAAAAAGTCAAGATGGCAGTTGACACTGTGCAGTTAATACCCTTTCTGCGTATGCATCACACATGCATATAAAAAAGGGATTTATAAAACTTATAAGATTTTTTATAAATAACAACATTTTTTATAAAAAAATAAGATTTTTTAAAAACAACAACAACAGTTCAGGTAAAAAAAGGGAGTGGAACATTCAGTGTGCTCCCACAGTCGCCATCTTGACTTTTTTGACTTCCCCAGGGTCATCTGTTGTTTACATTGTATATGTCTTCTTTAATAAAGCATCTAGGAAGCATATCTGCATTTTGCTATCTGGCTTTTTTTTAATCTGACCAATTTAATAAAATCACTTGAATTTCTTTGAAGACGAATCTTACTCAAAGGATATCAAAAGATCCGGAGTAGTAGATCAGTAGTCCTTGACTTATGACCACAATTGAGCCTGGAATTATGGCCATAAGTCATGCCGGTCATTAAAGGGGTCATCATGTGACTGAACCCAATTCGTAACATTTTTTGGGGGGGGCAATTATTAAGCAAGCGTAGCAGTCATTAAAAAAATGCCACAGCCGTTAAACGAACCTATTTTTCACAATGGGCATTTTCCCCCCCTGAAAACTGAAAATAAGGACCAGCTTGTCAAAAAAAATATACTGTAAATCACAGTCACATGACCAGGGAGGGAGGCAGTTCTTGGAACTTCAAATCTGGGTTGTAAGTATCTTGAGTGACTTTGAATGGTTGCTAAGCAACCAGTTGTAAGTCGAGGACCATCTCAGGTAGTCTTTGACTTACAATTTTTCACTTAGTGACGGTTTAAAGTTACAACAGCCCTGTAAAAGTCACGTATGACCCTTTTTCACACTTCGCTGCAGCATCCCAATGAGTCACATGATCAAAACTAAGATGCTTGGCAACTGGCATGTACTTATGACAGTTGCTGTATCCCGGGGTCATGTGATCACCTTTCGCAATCTTCTGATAATCAAAGTCAAAGGGGAAGACAGATTCATTTCAGGGGTGAAATCCAGCAGGTTCTGACAGGTTCTGGAGAACCGGTAGCGGAAATTTTGAGTAGTTTGGAGAACCAGCAAATACCACATCTGGCTGGCCCCAGAGTGGGGTGGGAATGGGGATTTTGCAATATCCTTCCCCTGGAGTGGGGAGGGAATGGAGATTTTGCAGTATCCTTCCCCTGGAGTGGGGAGGGAACAGGCTCCAGCTGTTCATCTGCCTCACTGATGTCCGACTCCAAAGGCAGCTGATAACTGGCATACGGCCCTGGCCCCCTCTCTGCCTCCGACGCAGAGCCCTCATCAGAGCCTTCCCCAGACTCCAGGACTGGCCCATGTTCCTCCCCAACCTCCTCACTGTCCGAATCTGTTGCCAGATCCGCTGGCGAGCCACACCAAACACCGCCCTGACATACATACCTGTCAAATACGTCTGTCTTCGCTTCTTCCGTAGCGTCGCTGTTTTGACCGGTCTGCCTCTTTCCGCCTCTCTACCCAGGAGGTGAACTTTCCCTTCCCTGTCCACAGTCCTGCTCACGGGCTGCAGAGGCGGGCGAGACTCCCTGACGACGTGCGTGTGGTAGAAGGCGGGAACCTCGTGGCCCTGCAGCTCTTCCCACTGGAGAAGTCCCGCGACGGGCATATCCTGTAAGAAGTCGAAGTTCCACCGTTGCTTCGCCTGTTCCATGCTGGATCTCATCATGCTCTGGAACTCCTGCAGCAAATGATCGTGGTCCACTGGGCCGAAAAGATTCCTCCTGGTGGGAGCTGCTTTGGCCGAAATCAGGTCCATCTTCTCTCCTTGCTGCCTGTTGTTGAAAAGAGCGTCAAATCCCAAGGACCTGTTGAGAAGAAATAAGACAAAAACAAACTCTATGTTGGTTTCTTTGAATCACAAAGGGGCAGTGAGAATTAAGTACGGAGGCTCTGTCTCTGAGATGTTCCCCTCCTTGTAATAGGGGCAATAGCTTAAAGCAGTGTTTTTCAACCTGCTGGCTAGGGAATTCTGGGAGTTGAAATCCACACTTCTTAATGTTGTCAAAGATGAGAAACACTGCCTTAGACTGAGGATTCCTTTCCTTTCCTTTCCTTTCCTTTCCTTTCCTTTCTCCTTTCCTTCCCTTCCCCTCCCCCCCTTTCTTTAATTTTAAAAAACAAACTTTATTTTGAGCCTGAGTGGCGTAGGAGGCTAATGCCTCCTACTAAGGCAGCATTTAACATCCAGCTGCCTGCAATTACTGCGAGTCCAATTCTCACCAGGCTCAAGGTCGACTCAGCCTTCCATCCTTTCTAAGGTGGGTAAAATGAGGAGCCGGTTTGTGGGGGCAATAAGGCGACTTTGTATAAAATATACAAAAGTATGAAGGCTATTGCTTAACGCATTGTAAGCCGCCCTGAGTCTCCGGAGAAAGGCAGCATATAAAAATAAATAAAAATTAAAAAATTAAAAAATTGAATTTAAAAATATTAACAAGAAAAGAAAAGAGAAAATATACAGGTTTTCTCACTCATAAAATTTACATTTTCCATCCACAGTTACACTAACGTACTAAATACATGTGATTATATAAACACATATGTACAAATATACAAACAGTGACTTATTTACCTATTCTATCTATCCCCTTTCATTTCCCTTTCCTTGCTCTTTCCTTCTTCCCTCGCTCCACATTCTAATATTCTTCTCTTTTTTCTTTCCTACCTTCCTTTCTCCCTTTCCATTCCATTCCCTTTTCTTTTCTTTTTTCCCCTTCCTTGGTTCTCCTTCCTTCCTTCCTCCCTCCCTCCCTATGCCCGTCTTCTCTTCTGTCAGAAATGGTGTAGGGTCTATTTCTATTTCTATTTCTATTTCTATTTCTATTTCTATTTCTATTTCTATTTCTATTTCTATTCTATTCTATTCTATTCTATTCTATTCTATTCTATTCTATTCTATTCTATTCTATTCTATTCTATTCCATTCCATTCCATTCCATTCCATTCCATTCCATTCCATTTTTTCTATTGTATTCTGTTCTACTCTTATTCCTATTAATTCCCACTCCATCCAAGTTTCAATCACACTATCAAAACTACTACTTCCACACCTTTGGCCATAACCTGATTGGCCACATCCCCCAATGGAACATTCCTGGTGCCTTCATTTCCATCCCCTGCTCACCCCTGCCATCCTTCCCCTCCCCCCTTCCCACCGGATCAGGCAAGCCTGCCCTGGTCCCAGAGACCATCGGTGTTGGAAAAATGTCTTGAGAGACCCAGGGAGCCAGCCAAACCCAAGCCTGCCGCGAAGCCACTTGATCTCCCTTTGAAGCCCTCTTCCATTCCAGGACAGCCCCAGCCTTTCCCAACCCTTCCCCCGGATTTCTGTGGCCGAAGCCCAACCTGGCTCTTGCCACTCCTGATCCACCCTCGGGGACCCTCCAGATGAAAATGGCTCCGGTTGAATCTGCTGGGAAGTCCTTCCCGGGTTCCCAGCCTAGCTTCCCTCTGGCATTTCCTGGTGGTCTCCCATCCAAGGACCAAAAGTCCAGAGCCCAGGCAAACTCAGCCAGGGCTGCCTGCCTCCCACCCAGCCGGGCCACCGAAGGTGCTTCCAGCAGCACACGAAGCTCTCTGCGCGGCCAGGGCTGCCGCTAAGAAAGGGAATTTCTATTCTGTTCTATTCTATTCTATTCTTTCTCTAGTTCTATTCTATTCCATTCCATATTTTCCATTCCATTTCATGTTTTCTATTCCATTCTATTCCATTCCATATTTTCCACTCCATTTCATGTTTTCTATTCTATTCTATTCCTTATTCCATTTCATATTCTATTCTATTCCATATTTTCTATTCCATTCCATGTTTTCTATTCTATTCTATTCTATTCTATTCTATTCTATTCTATTTCATATTTTCCATTCCATGTTTTCTATTCTATTCTATTCTATTCTATTCCTTATTCCATTTCATATTCTATTCTATTCTATTCCATATTTTCCATTCTATGTTTTCTATTCTATTCTATTCTATTATTCTATTCTATTCTATTCCTTATTCCATATTCTATTCTATTTCATATTTTCCATTCCATGTTTTCTATTCTATTCTATTCTATTCTATTCTATTCTATTCCTTATTCCATTTCATATTCTATTCTATTCCATATTTTCTATTCCATTCCATGTTTTCTATTCTATTCTATTCTATTCTATTCTATTCTATTCTATTATTCTATTCTATTCTATTCCTTATTCCATATTCTATTCTATTCTATTCTATTCCATATTTTCCATTCCATGTTTTCTATTCTATTCTATTCTATTATTCTATTCTATTCTATTCCTTATTCCATATTCTATTCTATTTCATATTTTCCATTCCATGTTTTCTATTCTATTCTATTCTATTCTATTCTATTCTATTCTATTCCTTATTCCATTTCATATTCTATTCTATTCCATATTTTCTATTCCATTCCATGTTTTCTATTCTATTCTATTCTATTCTATTCTATTCTATTCTATTCTATTCTATTCTATTCTATTCTATTCTATTCTATTATTCTATTCTATTCTATTCCTTATTCCATATTCTATTCTATTCTATTCTATTCCATATTTTCCATTCCATGTTTTCTATTCTATTCTATTCTATTATTCTATTCTATTCTATTCCTTATTCCATATTCTATTCTATTTCATATTTTCCATTCCATGTTTTCTATTCTATTCTATTCTATTCCTTATTCCATTTCATATTCCATTCTATTCCATTCCATCCCATCCCATCCATCCCATTCCACTCGGGGCTGAAACGAACCTCACTGCGCCGCCGGGGCTGCCGCTGAGGAAGGGAAGGGAGCGAGCGGCTGCGCAGCCAGCCAGCCAGCGGCGCTTCCGAGGGCCGGGCTCGGCAGTTGCCGAAGCGGGCAATCTTTTTTCTTCGCGGTTCTCCCGGCGGGAAAACTCCCCGCCTTCTGGAAGCCCCGGGCGGACGAGAAGCGCTGCAGAGCCGCCCAAAGCGCGCTCAGCCCGCGAAAGCCGGGATTCCCACCCCCGCGGGAGCCAAGAGAGCGCAGCCCCGGCTTTGGATCCCGAGCGCCTGGTTTTAATGAGGGAGGGTCGGTGGTTCTGGAGGAAAGCAGCGGGATTTGGGGAGGTAAAGGGGACCTATTGCTTCCTGGCACCCCTTCTTGGCAGCTTGAGCAATAGGATCAGAGGTTTGCCATGGCAAATTTGATAGTAAAAAAATAAAAAATAAAAAAAAAACTTGCAATAACAGTTTTTCTTCTCCGGACGCTAAACAAATAACTCCCTCAACACTGTCAAACTATTCACTAAGTCTGCACTACTATTAATCTTCTCATCGTTCCCACCACCCATCTCCTCCCACTGATGACTGTATTGACTGCAACCTTGTTGGCTGGTATCCTTAAGATTTATATTGACTGGTTTTTAATATGATTTGATTGCTTATTTGTACTCTGTGACTATCATTAAGTTTTATACCTTATAATTCTTGACAAATGTATCTTTTCTTTTATGGACACCAAGAGTGTATGCACCAAGACAAATTCCTTGTGTGCCCAATCACACTTGGCCAACAAAATTCTATTCTATTCTATTCTATTCTATTCTATTCTATTCTATTCTATTCTATTCTATTCTATTCTATTCTATTCTATTCTATTCTATTCTATTCTATTATTTGTACCCTATGACTATCATTAAGCGTTGTACCTTATGATTCTTGACGAATGTATCTTGTCTTTTTATGTACACTGAGAGCGTATGCACCAAAGATAAATTCCTTGTGTGTCCAATCACACTTGGCCAACAAAATTCTATTGTTCTGTTCTGTTCTGTTCTGTTCTGTTCTGTTCTGTTCTGTTCTGTTCTATTCTATTCTATTCTATTCTATTCTATTCTTTCTATTTCTATTCTTATTTGTACCCTATGACTATCATTAAGTTTTGTACCTTATGTTTCTTGACAAATGTATCTTTTCTTTTATGGACACCGAGACAAAATTCCTTGTGTGTCCAATCACATTTGGCCAATAAAATTCAATTCAATCCAATCCAATCCAATCCAATCCAATCCAATTCCTTCCTAAGGAGCCTGAGTAGCGTAGGCGGCTAATGCCTCCTACTAAGGCAGCATTTAACCTCCAGCTGCCTGCAATTACTGCGAGTCCAATTCTCACCAGGCTCAAGGTCGACTCAGCCTTCCATCCTTTCTAAGGTGGGTAAAATGAGGACCCAGTTTGTGGGGGCAATAAACTGACTTTGTATAAAATATACAAAAGTATGAAGGCTATTGCTTAATGCATTGTAAGCCACCCTGAGTCTCCGGAGAAGGGTGGCATATAAAAATAAATAAAAATAAAAATAAAAAATATTCCTATTCCTATTCCTATCCTGTCCTATTTCTATTCTATTCTATTCTATTCTATTCTATTCTATTCTATTCTATTCTATTCTATTCTATTCTATTCTATTCCTATTTCTAGTCTATTCTAACTTGCCAGTCCTGGTGGTCTCCCATCCACTCAGGCATCTGGAACAGACATCTGAGTGCCATCCATTCAGGCATCTGGAACAAAACTGAGTCCTGCAAGGACGGCTGCCACTCTACGCAGAGCCTCCAGTCTACAGCAAGTGTGTCTGCCTCTCGCAGACATTTCCAAGAGGATCCCCCTGAAAACCAACAGGCACCCCTTTGTGACCTGTATGGGGTATTCACCTGAAAACAGTTGCCCTCCATTGGCATAAAACAGGGGCGTCCAACCTTGTCAAACTTTCCAGATTTGTGGACTTCAACTCCCAGAATTCCTCAGCCAGCATGGCTGGTTGGGAGAATTCTGGGAGTTGAACCAAAGGTGCTTTTTCCAAGAGGCAATTGGACTGTCTTGTTTTTCTTTGAAGACGTTTCGCTTCTTATCCAGCTCTTTAGAGCCGAAGAAGCTTCTTGGATGAGAAGCGAAACGTCTTCAAAGAAAAACCAGAAGGTCCAGCTGCCTCTTGGAAAAAGCACCTTTTGGATAACCATGACCCGGATGGCTGAGAATCTCCATAGACATCTGGGAGTTGACGTCCACCAGTCTTAAAATTGACAAAGTTGGACACCCCTAGGATAAAGTGTGGCATTAAGAAGGATGGTGCATCCAGGTGGGTTTGAGATTTCAGGGGGTTGTCCCATTTTACGTGGGGCCTATCTAAAACCTATTTATTTATTTATTTATTTATTTATTTTATTTATTTTTATATGTCGCCTTTCTCCGGAGACTCAGGGCGGCTTACAATGCGTTAAGCAATAGCCTTCATACTTTTGTATATTTTATACAAAGTCAGCTTATTGCCCCCACAAACCGGCTCCTCATTTAACCCACCTTAGAAAGGATGGAAGGCTGAGTCGACCTTGAGCCTGGTGAGAATTGAACTCGCAATAATTGCAGGCAGCTGGACGTTAAATGCTGCCTTAGTAGGAGGCATTAGCCTCCTACGCCACCAGTCTAATCAAGGATCCAATGAACGATGACACCGCCAGGGCACAAAACAATTTTTGTTCTATTTTGGTGTCCAAAGCCATCAGAAGTACAATTGCTACTGACATCCGCCACTGAATCCTTCTCCGATACCTTCCCAGGTCTTTCCTAGATATAAGTCCTGTCAACAGCCACAGGGTTTTTCAAAGACAAGTGGGTGCAATATTTAAGCAGGTGTTTTTCTCAACCTTGGCAACTCTTAAGATGTGTGGTGGACATGCTGGCTAGGGAATTCTGGGAGTTGAAGTCCACGCATCTTAGAGGGGCAAAGGTTGAGAAATACTGCAGGCTCTGTAATACTGTTTTTCCAAATGTAATCCTGCAAAAAAAAAAAAAAACCCACACCAAAACAGGATACCCATCTCCTAGCCAAATCCAACCACATTATCCCAGAACTAGAGAAAGACTCAAATTTCCACCTCAACATTTTCTGGACAAAATCTACCTTGGACATCTCCGTCAGGGCTACTACCTGTCCAATTCACTCCTCATGGACTATTTGATGAAACTGAGATTTCCAGGGCCACATATTTTCTCATGTGTTCCAAGCCAAGCCGTGAACTAACTTCTCTGGCTGTGTTTACTGGCTAAGCCAGCCCAGGGTTTGAGTTCTTGGCCTTCAATGGGTCAAGCAAACAGATTGCGTTTTCAAGGATTGTGTATAGAAAGGAAGTATGTTGTGGAAGAAGATGTAGTTTTGCCTTTTTCCGTCTTCTGCTGTGGAGCTTGTCGGTGGTTGTCTACCCAGCAGAGAAGGCCTGCCGGATTTAGCAAGATGCTCCTCCCTTCCTTTTCTTGCTTTGGGGTTGCCATGACAACAAGCATAGGAATAATACTTGAGTAGCAACAGTAATTGTAACTGCTGTTCGCCACCTTCTTCTGGCCTACAGAAGAAGCTCCCAAGAGCAGGTAAATTGCCTGACTCCCAAAAGTGACAAACCTTGACTTTTTCATTCAATGAGTTAGTGTTGGGCACAACTTAGTTACTCCCTTCAGGTCAAAAATGTTTCTATGTTCCTTCCTTCCTTCCTACCTTCCTACCTTCCTTCCTTCCTTCCTTCCTTCCTTCCCTCCCTCCCTCCCTTTATATCCCATCTTTATTATTTGTACAAATAACTCAAACATATCCCTCCTCCTATTTTCCCCACAACAACTATTTATTTATTTATTAGTTCGATTTATATGCCGCCCTTCTCCGGAGACTCAGGGCGGCTTACAATCCTTTAAGCAATAGCCTTCATACTTTTGTATATACCTGCTTAGTAGGGCTTTTTGGCCCCCCCTAAGCGGTGTTCTATTTTATACAGTCATCTTATTGCCCCCACAAACCGGGTCCTCATTTTACCTACCTCGAAAGGATGGAAGGCTGAGTCAACCTTGAGCCTGGTGAGAATTGAACTCACAGTAATTGCAGGCAGCTGGCAGCTAAGTGCTACTTTAACAGCAGTTTTAGTCCGCTGCACCACCAACTACCCTGTGATGTTGGGCTGAGAGAGAGTGATTGGACAAAACTCACCCAACTGGCTTTCATGCTAAATTGGGACTTGAACTCACAATCTCTCACTTTTTAGCCTGGTTCCTCCCCCACGAGACCAAGCTGGCTTCCTTGCATCACATGCTGGCTTTCTTCTGGTTACAGTTAAGAGTTTACTTCCCTGAGAGCTGAACAAGCTTCTTGGATGAGAATCGAAACATATTCGAAGCAAAACCAGAAAGTCCAGCTGCCCCTTGGAAAAAAAAAAAAAATCTTTGGGACAATCATCACCTGGATGACTAAGAATCTCCATAGCCACCTTCAACTGCTTCTTCTCCATTGTCTGGAAACCTATGCAAATCAGGAAGTGGTGGAATCATTTGGAAAGCCCCAGAACAGGTCATCCAAGGCACTGATAAGTCAATCTGGGTTTCTCCTTCTGGAAGCACACCGCCTCCCTAAAAAAATCCCTATTGCAAATCCCTGTGGGAAAATCCCTAAAGCTGCATTTACACCTGGCAGGAAATCTCCAGGTGAGGATAACCCAAGTCTGAAAATCCAGGAAAAAAGGGAAATTATGAAATCAGATCTATTTTAATCTCTGGGTTGTTTTATGTGGAAAAGGAGCTAACCGCTTTTAGACACCTCTTTTTTAAAGAAGGGCACTGAGCTGAAATTGGAGTTGGTTTGGTCTTTTGATCTAGCCTGAGAAAGGATCCTACACTTGAATTCCCTGCATTCCGGGGAGGTTATGAGAAGCCACAATGACATCATACCCATCTTGATGTCATGGGGTGCAGGACTCCACTTGTCTTTCCTGGCTCCCTTCTCCCGAAGTACAGCTGCCTGAAAAATATTTATTTGGGCTCTGAACCGCCTTCTCCAACAGGTGCCCTCCAGGTCTGTTGCCTTTCCATTCCTACAATTCCCGGTTATTATTAACTGCACCACTTGAGAAGCAAGATCCACATGTCAAGTGTCAAGGAATCATCTCTTCAAGATCACGTGGTTGTCCTAAATTGCCCTTCTCAAAGAGAGAGATCTTGTGGTCTCACCAACTGACACTAGCCAAGCTCAACTGATCTTGAAGAAGATAAAAAGAATCAGGCATGGTTAGTCCTTTTGGGAGATGACCAAGGAATCTTGGAGTGGGTAGCTACATTAGATTTTTAATTTTTTTTACATTTTTTTAAAGTCTTATTGGACAACCAGTTAAATATGAGCCAGCAACGTGCGGCGGCAGCCAAAAAAGCCAATGCAATCAAGATCAAGTGAGGTACTAATGCCACTCTATAAAGCCTTAGTAAGACCACACCTAGAATACTGCATCCAGTATTCACCACACTATAAAAAAGATGTTGAGACTTTAGGAAAAAGTGCAGAGAAGAGCAACCAAGATGATTAGGGGACTGGAGACTAGAACATCCGATGAACGGTTGCAGGAACTGGGCATGGCTAGTCTAGTGAAGAGAAGGACCAGGGGAGACAGGATAGCAGTCTTCCAATATTTGAGGGGCTGCCACAGAGGGGAGGGGGTCAAACTATTTTCCAAAGCACCTGAAGGCCAGACAAGGAATAATGGATGGAAATAGAACAAGGAGAGATTCAATCTGGAAATAAGGAGAAATTTCCTGACAGTGAGAGTAATCCACCAATGGAACAGAAATTGCCTTCAGAAGTTGTGGGAGCTTCATCACTGGAGGCTTTCAAGAAGAGACTGGACAGCCACTTGTCAGCAATGGTGTAGGGTCTCCTGCTTAGGCAGGGGGTTGGACTAGATGACCTACAAGGTCCCTTCCATCTCTGTTAGTCTGCCTGTCTGTCTGTTAAAAAATACCCAACGCTCAGAGGAAAACAGTGGCAAATTGCTGCATACTATTGCTAAGATCAAGGTGAGACTGGGGTCTACGCAAGGTTGAGGGGAGAAGGACTTCCCTTTTCTATGTTTTGGTGAAGAATTTGGGAGAAATAAATTAGAGCAGGGCCCCCCAAGCCCTAGTCCATGGACTGACATGGGTCTGCGGCATGCCAGCAAACCTGTGTTACAGGCTGTAAAGGACTATGAAGCGGTATATAAGTCTAAGAGCTGTTGTGAAGGAAGGAAGAAGGGAGGGAGGGAGGGAGGTAAGGAAGGGAGGAAGGAAAGAAGCAAGGAATGGAGCAAGGAAGGAAGGAAAGGTGGGAGGGAGGGAGGAAAGGAGGAAAAAAGAGAGAGGGGCAGGGAAGCCTTGGTGGCGCAGTGGACTAAACTGCTGCTGTTAAAGTAGTACTTAGCTGCCAGCTGCCTGCAATTACTGCGAGTTCAATTCTCACCAGGCTCAAGGTTGACTCAGCCTTCCATCCTTTCGAGGTAGGTAAAATGAGGACCCGGTTTCTGGGGGCAATAAGCTGACTTTGTATAAAATAGAACACCACTCAGGGGACCCCCAAAAGCCCTACTAAGCAGGTATATACAAAAGAATGAAGGCTATTGCTTAATGCATTGTAAGCTGCCCTGAGTCTCCGGAGAAGGGCGGGAAATATATAAATCGAACTAATAAAATAATAATAATAAGGAAGGAAGGAAGGAAGGAAGGAAGGAAGGAAGGAAGGAAGGAAGAAAGAAAGAAAGAAAGAAAGAAAGAAAGAAAGAAAGAAAGAAAGAAAGGAGGGAGGGAGGGAGGGAGGGAGGCAGGCAGGCAGGCAGGCAGGCAGGAAGGAAGGAAGGAAGGAAGGATTGTATTCCAGTACTTGAGGAGCTGCCACAAAGAAGAATGGGGTCAAATTATTCTGCAAAGCACCTGAGGGTAGAACAAGAAGCAATGGGTAGAAACTAATCAAGGAGAGAAGCAACTTAGAAGTAAGGAGAAATTTCCTGACAGTTAGAACAATTAACCAGTGGAACAACTTGCCTCCAGAAGTTGTAAATGCTCCAACACTGGGAAGTTTTTAATAAGAGACTGAACGACCACTTGTCTGAAATGGTATAGGTTCTCCTGCTTGAGTTGGGGGCTGGACTAGAAGACCTCCAAGGTCCCTTCCAGCTCATCCGATCCGATCCCATCCTATCCATCTCCTCCAACCTCTATCCTGTCCTATCCTATCTATTTATTGCATGAGCATTCGAAGTCGGCAGCTGGCTTTATCTTGGCCAAGAGCAGAAGATTGAACTCGATGGGGGTGGGTGGGTTCCCCTGGCCCTGGGATCCAGGCTTATTCTCTCACTCCCACCGTTCCCCACCCCACCCCCGCCCCCAGCAAACTGTCCCCCTAAAACAGTGGTTCTCAACCTTCCTAATACCACGACCCTTTAATACAGTTCCTCATGTTGTGGCGACCCCCAACCATAAAATTATTCCTAAAACCATTGAAAATATGTGTTTTCCGATGGTCTTAGGCGACCCCTGTGAAAGGGTCGTTCGAGCCCCAAAGGGGTCCCGACCCACAGGTTGAAAACCACTGCCCTAAGACCACCGTGGCCCCCAGACCCACCTTGGTGCCTGACTATCCAGATCAGTGGTTCTCAACCTGTGAGTCGGGACCCATTTGGGGGGTCGAACGACCCTTTCACAGGGGTCGCCTAAGACCATCGGAAAACACATATTTTCAATGGTTTCAGGAATAATTTTATGGTTGGGGGTCACCACAACATGAGGAACTGTATTAAAGGGTCCCGGCATTAGGAAGGTTGAGAACCACTGACCCCGATCGTCCTTCCTTCCCCCAGCGGGCCCGTGCCAAAAAAGAAAAAGGGGGGCTCGGTTGCTCACCTCCAAGCAACCCTCTGTCACCACTACCTCCTCCTCTTCCTCCTCCTGGAACGACGGGATCCGGAGCCGCCTGGGATCCGCCGCAAGGCGGATTTCACTTTCAAATTTCGCGGGGCGCCGCCGAGCACCTTCCCCTCCGCGGTCCTTCAAGGCGGCGGGCGGAGAAGAAGAAGAAGAAGAGCGGGGCTCGCTGCCTCTTTCGTTGTCCCGTCCTCCTCCTCCAATTCCTCGCTCGGCCACCACCCCGCTCCCAGTATATCCCCCCACGCCACCAACCGCCCCGCCTGGAGTTTGCAAAAGATTTGCAAATCTCTTGCTTTTGCTCCCGCGCTTGATTAAAACTTTCCCATTCCGGGCTGCTGGCCAAGCCCCCGGTGGCACGTGGATTTGCAACGTGACTCGTTCCCACCCCACGCCCCACCCCCCCCACATCTCCACCCTTCCCCTCCCCCCCTCCCCCCCTTCCCAGCCTGGGAAACTTTTGCCAAATAAAGCAAACCAAGGGAGCCAAAAACATACAGCAACGCACTCGCTGGAGAGAGAGGGAGGGAGGGAGGGAGGGGCGCAGGGGTTGGGTGGTCGTTTTGCAAAGGGTTGCACAAGCGGAGGAGTAACTGAACAAGGTGGGGCGAAGAGAGGGAGCTCGGAGTAGGTTGGGAACATCCACATCCCGATTTGGAGCCGTTGTTGTTGCCGGTGTAAATTGACACCGCAGGATCCCGAGTGGGGAAACAAAACAACCCCCAGGAGGCGAAATGGAATTCGTGCACTCACAGTTCAGATCAGGACTGCTGACGACTCGGCCGAGGATTTTCACAGAGCGGAGGTTTGGCGATCAAACAAACGAACAAAATAAAATAACGAATTCTCCTTCCAGAACAAAAATAGCTAAAGACAGGTAGTCCTCGATTTAAAACAGTTAGTGACCGTTCAATCCCCCCGGGGTGAAATCCAGCAGGTTCTGACAGGTTCTGGAGAACTGGTAGTGGAAAGTTTGAGGAGTTCGGAGAACCAGCAAATACCACCTCTGGCTGGCCGCCAGAGTGGGGTGGGAATGGAGATTTTGCAATATCCTTCCCCCCCAGGAGTGGGGAAGGAATGGGGATTTTGCAGTATCCTTCCCCTGGAGTAGGGTGGGAATGGAGATTTTGCAGTATCCTTCCCCTGCCACACCCACCAAGCCACACCACACCACACCATGCCCACCAAGCCACGCCCACAGAACGGGTAGTAAAAAAAATGGATTTCACCACTGGTTCAACGTCACAAAAAGATGTGGAGACTCTAGAAAGAGCGTAGAGAAGAGCAACAAAGATGATTAGGGGACTAGAGGTTAAAACGTATGAAGAGCAGTTGCAGGAACTGGGTATGTCTAGTTTAATGAAAAGAAGGACTAGGGGAGACATGATAGCAGTCTTCCAATATCTCAGGGTTTGCCACAAAGAAGAGGGAGTCAAGCTATTCTCCAAAGCACCTCAGGGCAGGACAAGAAGCAATGGGTGGAAACTAATCAAGGAGAGAAGCAACCTAGAACTTAAGGAGAAATTTCCTGACAGTGAGAACAATTAATCAGTGGAACAACTTGCCTCTGGTTGCCTCCAGAGTTTTTAAGAAGATGCTGGATAACCATTTGTCTGAAGTGGTGTAGGGTTTCCTGCCTAAGCAGGGGGTTGGACTAGAAGACCTCCAAGGTCCCTTCCAACTCTGTTATTCTATTCTATTCTTATGACGTCACTGAAAAAAGGGACTTGTGACCATTTTTCACACTTACGACCGTTGTAGCCATCCCCATGGTCACAGGATTTACATTTGGATGCTTGATAACTGACTCACATTTATGATGGTGGCAATTGTCCCAGGATTATGGGATTGACTTTTTCTGCCTTCTGACAAGCAAAGTCAACGGGGAAACCACTTAACAACCCTTTGACTAATTTAACAACGGCAATTGTTAACAAACGTGGCAAGAAAAGCCATAAATGGGGCAAAACTTCCTTTAACAAATTTCTCATTTAACAACATAAACCTTTTGGGCACAATTGTGGTCGTAAGTTGAGGACTACCTCTATAAAACTTGTTTTGTGCATGTGGGGTTGATTGTCCCATTGCCAGTCTCCAAACCAATAAAAGCCACAACGATATCATGTACAGTAGTGGCCAAAATTGTGGAAACCTTTTGGGAAAAGTGTATTTTTGAGGTTTGATGGCTAATAACACCACTTTTTTTTTGGAGTTTCAAGATAATCATATTCCATTCCTGCTGGAATGGCCTGGGAATAGTCCAGACCTTAACCCAATTGAAAATCTAGGGAGCCAACTAAAGAAACACATTAGTCAATAAAACGTAGGTGGGATATACGATAAAACCCAGTTAATAGAAGCCATCATTCAATCTTGCTTTCACATTATAACAGCTGCAGAACTAAAAGACTTGGTTCACTCCATGGGAAGACGTTGTAAGGCTGTAATTCATGCTAAAGGTTACCCCAACTAAGTGTTAACTGACATGGTGATCATCTCGTTTTTTCTACGTGTTTCGCTTTTCTTCTTTATACTGTAACTGCTATTCTAATAGCAAATCCTTCATCAAAGTTATTGCACTACATTCTTGATTAAATTATCTTTCCATTGATATATCATTTTATGGTACTACTCCCCAAAAAAGTGGTGTTATTAGCTAGTTTTAGAAAATACACTTTTCCCAAAAGGTTTCCACAATTTTGGCCACTACTGTATGTCATCTGCAGGACGATATCATGACAATATCACGGCATAGGAGTCGTCCCATGTTCCCAGTCCCCACCTCCGTAATTTGCATTTAGGGAAGAGATTCTCCTTAAATGTCTTACCAGCCACCTTATTCTTCCCACTCTCCCCCCCCCAAATAATGGGGTTGGCTCCTAGAATCTGCACATTTCTACTTTACAGACTGTACACCAGTGCTTCTCTAAGAGGTATGGACTTCAACTCCCAGAATTCCCTGGGCAGCATGTAGATTAGAACAAGACAAATGTGGCTTCTGGACTGACCTGGCCATTTATTATCTTCTTTATCTTTATTTGATTTGTATACCGCCCTACTCCTGAAGGACTCAGGGCGGTGAACAGCCAAACAGTAAAATACATAAATACAAAATTTAAAAAAACAGGATAAAATCGAATTAAACAATTTGGCCCAGACAAATTAAAACACCCCCAATCATTTAAAAAACAGATTAAAATTTGCATATTAAAAAGAAAAGAGGGAAAAGATTAGGCCAGGCCCGCCTGGTGGAATAAAAAGGTCTTGAGAGCACGGCGGAAGGTGCGCAGATCCGGGATCCTCCGTATCTCCGGGGGGAGCTCGTTCCAGATAGTAGGTGCCCCCACAGAGAAGGCTCTCCCCCTAGGGGCCGCCAGTCGACATTGTTTGGCCGACGGCACCCGGAGGAGCCCCTCTCTATGAGAGCGTACCGGCCGGTGGGAGGCTATTGGTGGTAGTAGGCGGTCCCGTAGGTAACCAGGTCCTAAGCCACATATAAATATTAATATTTATTTCATTCACACTGACTGGAAATTTTGGGAGTTGAAGCGCTACACATTTTGAGAAACACTGAGGTAGACCAGGGGTGTCTAAATCTAAATCTAAATCTCTTATGCTCCTATTTTCCTGCTCCTTCAATTCTTGTTTTGGCTCTGAAGTTCTCTGGTGCACGGAGGTCATGCTGAGGTAAACCATACCCTCCATAAGGTCACTAGTGCTTCCGTCCCATCCCAATGTGGGACCTTGGAGGTCTTCTGGTCCAGCCCCTTGCTCAATCAGGACACCCTATACCAGTGATGGCTAACCTTTTTGCCATTGCATGCCAGGAGTATGGGGAGCGTGTGTGTGTGGGGGGTCACGTGCGTGCACCCACACCCATAATTCTATGTGTCCCGCCCCTGGGCTTGCGTGCATGATGCTCCCCCCGCTCCTGGCACGTGATGGACCGATGGGCCCATTTTTCTCTCTCCCCAGGCACTAGAGCCTTTCTAGGAGTCTGGGGAGGGCAAAAACAGCCTTCCCCCACCCTCCGGAGGCCCTCTGGAGGCCGAAAATGGCCAATCTGCCAACTTCTGGTGGGACCGGAAGTTGGCAAAAGGGATGTTTTTGGCCTCTAGAGGTCCTTGGGGGGGGGGTAAGTCGTTTTCACCCTCCCCAGGTTCCTAGAAAGGCTCTGGAGCCTGGAGAGAGCAAAAAACGGGCATTTCCCCCCCCAAGGCCCTCCAGAGGCTGGAAACAGCCTGTTTCCCTACTTCTGGTGGGCCCAGAAGGCCCGAAAATCAGCTGGCCGGCACGCTCATGCGCGCCAGAGCTGAGCTTGCGTGCCCACGGATATGGCTACGTGTGCCACCTGTGTGCCACCTGTTCGCCATCACGGCCCTATACCATTTCAGACAAGTGGCTGTCCAGTCTCTTCTTAGAAACCGCCAATGATGAAGCACCTGCAACTTCTGAAGAGAAGCTGTTCCACTGGTTAATTCTCCTCACTGTCAGGAACTTTCTCCTTAGTTCTAGGTTGCTTCTCTCCTGGATTAGTTTCCATCCATTGTTTCTTGTCTTACCTTTGGAAAATAGCTTAACCCCCCTCTTCTTCTTTGTGGCATCCCTTAAAAGACTGGAATACTGTACTCAAGTGCTTTGGAAAATAGGCTGACCCCCTCTTCTCTGTGACAGCCTCTCAAGCGTAGGAAGATCATATCGGGTTTCCTCCATGGACATCTGTAGGAAAATATCCGTATGCCAATTGTGTGACTTATCGATAGAAGAGAATATTTGTAGCTCAGGGTTGAACTGTGGAATCCTTGATGATCTCAGGGATTTGAGGGTTTGCTTGCAGGCATCTCATCTAGATAACTTAGTGTTAATGAAATGTTTGCAAGAAAAGCACCAAGCTCAAGGAGCACCAAGGACCCCACAGTACGTGACTTATATGATCTGTGACAGCTTGCCACAAAGTTGTGATTGTCATAAATGATATCATTTGCATTATGGGTGCATTGGTACGAGGGGTGGGTTCTAAAATTTTTTTATTACTGGTTCTGTGGGTGTGGCTTATTTTGTGGGCGTAGCTTGGTGGGGGGTAATGTGACTGGAAGGGCGTGGCCAACTTTTTTTTTTCTTTTAAAAGCATTTTTTCTACAACCTTAAGAGGTTGCAGAAAAAATGCTTTTAAAAGTTTCTGACGATCCCAGCTGAGCTGCGCGATCATCAGAGGCTTTTTTTTTTAATTTTTAAAAGCATTTTTTTGGCCGACGAGGCTGTAGAAAAAATGCTTTAAAAAAAAAAAAAAAAGCCTCTGATGAGATGGGCGGGGTAAGCGAGCGGCAAACCGGTAGCATTTCACCTCTGGCGCAGAGGGCTTAGAAGGCCAAAAATGCCCATATTCCAGGGGTGGGTTCTAAATTTTTTTACTACCGGTTCTGTGGGTGTGGCTTATTTTGTGGGTGTGGCTTGGAGGTCATGTGACTAGGTGGGCGTGGCTAGCTGGTCAGAATCATTTCTGGAAGGTCCTTGCACTTATGACCAGTCCTCGCACTTACGACCCGACTCATTTGTTTGCTTTTAACACTGATCAGCTGTAGGACGGCCCTTTGAAGCCCCGCGGCAAGAGTTTAAACAGTTTTTTTCCATCTAGTCATCAGCTGGGACTCAGGAGGCAGCAATAGATCGGGGGTGGGACCAAATAAAAGGTAAGAATAATGTGGGTGGGTGGGGTTTGGGAGGGCGGGGAGGGGGAGAACCGGTTCGGTGATGTCATATCGTCACCGCTACCGGCTTGGCCGAACCGGACCGAACCGGGAGGAACCCACCACTGCTGTATTCGGTCTATAAGATACACCTAAATTTTCACCCACATTTAGGGGGTCTTATACTCTGAAAAATAGGGTACGTATCAGAAGTACATAACAAAATGCAAGTATGTTGAGCTTACGGTTACAAGTAAATAGCTTCTTTCCTGAAATTCAGATGACCCTGTAAACAGAGCCTTGGTGGTGCAGTGGACTAAGTGCTGTTTCTAAGTAGTACTTAGTTGCCAGCTGACTGCAATTACTGCAAGTTCAAATCTCACCAGGCTCAAGGTTGACTCAGCCTTCCATCCTTCCGAGGTAGGTAAAATGAGGACCCGGATTGTGGGGGCAATAAGATGACTTTGTATAAAAAAGAACACCGCTTAGGGGGGCCCAAAAGCCCTACTAAGCAGGTATATACAAAAGTACGAAGGCTATTGCTCAATGCATTGTAAGCCGCCCTGAGTCTCCGGAGAAGGGCGGCATATAAATCAAACTAATAAATAAATAAATACATAAGTCTGTTAAAACTTGGTCCCCCCCCCCAAGCATAAAGGCCAGGATGCTAGAAGAGCCTGATGTACGTGTATTTTATGAGATTGTTATGAAGTGTCTCAGTTATTTATTCTTCCCTTGTATGTTTATAATTGTTTTTGTAAAACTGAGAGTTACTGTATGTATTTAAGATGAGCGGTTGCATAGAATTTCTAAATAAAATGAATAAATACGCGTAGTCCTTTCTACGCCTACCCCAGTCTTGACCTTCTTAAAAAGGAAGAATATTATTTATATTACACTTCAGACTTCCACACATTATATATAAGGCTCTAATACAACCCTGTGAGATCAGATGACAGGTGTTCCCTATCTCTGTGATAACAATTTCAAAGTGTTATCAGAAAGACACTCAGCTAGCTGGTTCTTGAATATAAGATGACGCGTGACATTTTATTAACTGCGCCAGATCTGTGGTTTGCACGGATTTTCTGGGTCAGAATCAAGGCTTGAAGTTAAGAGGCCATTTTAACTCTGCTAGAAATAGCGAAACCTTCTTTGATTGATTCAATTTAGATGAATTAAACTCATTTCCTCTTTTCGGTGATAAGTTTCTACAGCGGCCCTTTTAGCCAATACTACAAATGAAGCCTCAACAGACTTCTGCTGGTCACCCAGTCTCTTATATATTTTAGAAATATATTTTCACCGTAAGGTGCAATCGTATCAGGATTGTATCACTTCCAAGGCATGGGACCAGAGCAGGGGTGAAATCCAACAGGTTCTGGCGAACCGGTAGCGGAAATTTTGAGTAGTTTGGAGAACCGGCAAATACCACCTCTGGCTGGCCCCAGAGTGGGGTGGGAATGGAGATTTTGCAAAATCCTTTCCCCAGGAGTGGGGAGGGAATGGGGATTTTGCAGTATCCTTCCCCTGGAGTGGGGAGGGAATGGAGATTTTGCAGTATCCTTCCCCTGCCATGCCCACCAAGCCACGCCCACAGAACCGGTAGTAAAAAAATTTGGATTTCACTACTGGACCATAGGTGGTATTCAGCCGGTTCGTACCAGTTCAGGCGAACCGGTAGCGGCGACTGCAGATCATCTGCCTGGATGTAATGGTGTCCTATTTAGCCACATTTTCAAGGCTGGGCGCCTGCACGGAAGGCGCGCGGGCAAGCAGAGAGCATGCGCAGAAGGTTCAGAAGGCGGGCACACACCGGTGGTAAGCATATGTGGAACCCACCCTGCATGGGGCCTAGAGCAGAGCTTCTCTGGAAGAATATCTACGGAGATTCTCAGTCATCCAGGTCATAGTTGCCCCAAAAGTGCTTTTTCAAGAGACAATTGGACTTTCTTTGTTTTTCCTTGAAGACGTTTCACGTCTCATCCAAGAAGCTTCTTCGGTTCTTTTTGGGACTTCTCTGAGTAGAATTCCAGACGGTCTCAAACTTCATTTAAGGAAGGACCGGTGAGAGTAGCCGTGGTGACCTCACTGTGACTCAGAGGCAGCTTAGCAAGATGGAGGTCTAGTCACGTCTCTTGGGCTCTATCCATTGTTTCAGCTGCCTGGTGAGCAGGAATTTCCCTCCTTCAGGGTTCAGCTCCATGTCGAAGCCCCTTAAGCCTTCCGGCAGTCCTTCCCCCCACCCCCGTAGTTTATGCAACACCTGCCCCCTTCCGCTAAGCGAGCCCTTGTGTGAAACTCTCTCCTTGCAATGTGACATGTTTAAGTTGTTTGTTTAGGTTTCGCTCTTCCTTGCAAGCTTTGGTAGAGTTGGATTAGTCATCCGGGCAAACCCCTTGCCTTTCTTTTTGGGGCTGGAGGGAGGGAGGGAGGGAGGTTGGAGGATGGAGGAGGGTTAGAGTTTGCATAAACAAACCAGAGAGTGATCCACCACCAGAAGCTGCATACAAAGTCAAAATCCTTTGATTGATAGAACTCGGAGCCCAGAAATGTGTTTTTTTGAGCTTAAAAAAACGCCCTCCTCTCGTAATGCCAAGCTTTCTTCATCTGAGCTGGGTAACTTAGGAGAGGAAGGGAACTGTTGAGCTGCTGCTGCTACCTTAAACGAATGATAGAAAGAAATCTGATCTTCTCTAATCTGTATGTCCCCAAGGTGCTTTTTTCAAGAGGCAACTGGACTTCCTTGTTTTTCTTTGAAGATGTTTCGCTTCTCACCCAAGAAGCTTCTTCAGCTCTCAGAGAAGTCAATTCTTCCTGTAACCAGAAGAAAGCTAGCGTGTGATGCAAGGAAGCCAGCTTGGTCTACAGGGGGGGGGGGCACCACGCTAGAAAGTGGGAGATTGTGAGTTCAAGTCCCACCTTAGCATGAAAGCCAGTTGGGTGAGTTTGGTCCAGTCACACTCTCTCTCTCAGCCCAACATCACAGGGTTGTTTGTTTTTTTTTAAATTTGATTTATATGCCGCCCTTCTCCGGAGACTCAGGGCGGCTTACAGTGCGTTAAGCAATAGCCTTCATATTTTTGTATATTTATACAAAGTCAGCTTATTGCCCCCACAGTCTGGGTCCTCAATTTACCTACCTTAGAAAGGATGGAAGGCTGAGTCAACCTTGAGCCTGGTGAGATTCGAACTTATAGTAATTGCAGACAGCTGGATGTTAATTACAATGCATTAGTCTGCTGAGCTATCCAGGCTCCTTGTTGTTTGTTGTGGGGAAAATAGGAAGGAGGGATGTGTTTGTCGCCTTGAGATATTTGTAAAAATAATAAAATAATAATGGGATATAATAAATAAATAATGGGATATAATAAAATAATAAAAATGGGATATAAATAAGAAGGAAGGAAGGAAGGAATGCTTTGACCTGAAGGGAATGACAGAGTTGGGACTGGATGGTGGGGAATGGAAGGCCCATCCAGTCAGAGCTGAAGAAGCTTCTTGGATGAGAAGCGAAATGTCTTCAAAGAAAAACAAGGAAGTCCAGTTGCTTCCTGAAAAAGCACCTTTGGGGCAACCGTGACGTGGATGACCAAGAATCTCCACAGACACTCTAATCCAGGAGTGTCAAACTTGATTTCATTGAGGGCCGCGTCAGGATTATGTTTCACCTTGGGGCGGCTGTGGTGGGCGTGGTCAGGTCAACATCACTCGTGTCAGGGGCGCCTGTGGTGGGCTGAGCGCTCTTCCAGGTAAAATGGGCTCCCGGGCTGTGTCTTCGGCTGTGACGGCCTCCTGCAATGCTCCGCCAGCGAAAATGGAGCTTGTGAGGGCCACACGCAGCTCTCCCGAGCTCTGGTTTTGCTGGCGGAGGCACTGCAGGCCGGTTCTTTGCTGTTTCCAGGGTGGCCTCGCGGGCCAGATCTATGCACCCCGCAGGCCTTCATTTTGACACCCCTGTTCTAATAAGTATGCATTTATCAGTACAATCAGAGGTAACTTTGGTCCATTTCTGCCTTAGCCCAGTTCCATGTGGGAACTGTTCTGGGATCAACACCAAAACTATCTGATTTTGTGGCAGATTTATTTCTGGCTCAGCACAGATGTGGAAATTCCAAAGCTGGAATGGGGGTTCTGACCAGTGGCGGGTTGTTTCCAGTTCGTCCCAGTTTGGGCGAACCGGTAGTGGCGGCGGCGGGAGGCTCCGCCCACCCGCCCAGACATCATCCAAAACACTCTGCCCATGCCCAGAAGCTTCTGCGCATGCACAAAAGCACCACATGCTTGTGAAGCAAGCGCGAGTGCGCGCTACCAATAGCGAACTGGTAGCGCCGGGATTTGAAAGCCACTACGGGTTCTGACCCTTTTCCCTCAAGCCTTGGTAGTACAGTGGTCTAAAGCACCCTGTTATTAAGACCAGCTGCCTGCAATTACTGCAGGTTCGAATCTCGCCAGGCTCAAGGTTGACTCAGCCTTCCATCCTTTCTAAGGTAGGTAAATTGAGGACCCAGTTTGTGGGGGCAATACGCTGACTTTGTATAAATATACAAAAGGATGAAGGCTATTCCTTAGCACACTTTGTAAGCCACCCTGAGTCTCCGGAGAAGGGCGGCATATAAATCAAATTAAAAAAAATAAAAATAAAAAATAATTTTAAAAAAAAGCCGTCCTTTGCGTTCTGCTCTTCCTCCACCATTGCTAAATTGCGTCTGCAGCAGAGCGGAGAGAGCAAGCTTTAAATGTCTTTTTCCCTATCACAAAACCCAACAAAGTGGTGGTGGGGGGGGGGCGGGGAAAGGTAGAGAAAAAGTGAGACACCGGCTGGTTATCAGTTTTTGGTGGGCGTGTTCAGAGTTCTCCCAGCTGCGGTATGTTTGCAGATTGTTTGCAATTGTGGGAATGGGTTTGGAGGGTTTGGGAAGGGGCCGAGCATGATTGGTTGACCCAGAAGTCCTTCCAATGGTCAAAAAGGGTTTTTTCCCCCACCTCTAGAAGAATTGTCACCAAAGTTCCATTTTCCACACAGAGCTTCTGATTGGTCATTCCCAGCTGGCGGAAAGATGCGTCACCGGAGTCTGGAAACTCCAGTGAGGCAATCTTTACTTTCCTCATCCTCACAGATAAACGGAGGGGCGTGCCAATTTCTATTGTTTTGCCATTTTGCTTTCTGATTCTGAGGTATTTTGTGAATGGCCAGGGGCAATTGTTCGTTTTTGCTCGTTTTTTTGACAATGGGCAACTACCTCCCCTGAGCAGTGATTTTGTGCAAGGACCTCATAATGTTCTCCAAACTTCCATATCTGGGACATAATAGAGCCTTGGTAGTACAGTGGTCTAAAGCACCCTGTTATTAAGACCAGCTGCCTGCAATTACTGCAGGTTCGAATCTCGCCAGGCTCAAGATTGACTCAGCCTTCTATCCTTTCTAAGGTAGGTAAATTGAGGACCCAGTTTGTGGGGGCAATAAGCTGACTTTGTATAAATATACAAAAGGATGAAGGCTATTGCTTAGCGCATTGTAAGCCGCCCTGAGTCTCCGGAGAAGGGCGGCATATAAATAAAATAAAATAAAATAAAATAAAATAAAATAAAATAAAATAAAATAAAATAAAATAAAATAAAATAAAATAAAAAAATAAGGGCTGTCTTTCCCTGCTCTGAACCTTATTGGGGAAGTAAAACTTGGGTTGGATCAGGATTGGAAAAACCAGGCTCGAGTCAGAATATAACAGAACAGAATAGAATAACAGAGTTGGAAGAGACTTCGGAGATCTTCTAGTCCAACCCCCTGCTTAGGCAGGAAAACTTATACCCATGATGGCAAACCTATGGCACGCGTGCCAGAGGTGGCACACAGAGTTCTCTCTGCTGGCACGCGTGCCGTCGCCCCAGGTCAGATCTCCGTGGCGTTTCTTTCGTGAGTTTCTGTTTCCCTGCGAACGACGAAACAGAAGCTCCCAAAAGAAAAAAGAACTTACCTCTTGCTGCTGGTGTTGGGATGCCCTGCCTCCCACCAGCCAGCTGGTCCTCTGCTCTCTGCTGCACATCCGTGCATGCCCTCGCGCATGTCCGTGCACACGCACATCAGCACATGTCCATGCATGCACGCATATCTGCGTGTTCGCACATGCGTGCACACCTTTCAGTTTGGGCATGCGCGTGGGCAGTTTGGGCACTTGGTAAGTAAAAGGTTCACCATCACTGACCTATACCATTTCAGACAAATGGTTATCCAATCTCTTCTTAAAAACGTCCAGTGTTGGAGCGTTCACAACTTCTGGAGGCAAGTCGTTCCACGGATTAATTGTTCTCACTGTCAGAAAATTTCTCCTTAGTTCTAGGTTGCTTCTCTCCTTGATTAGTTTCCACCCATTGCTTCTTGTCCTGCCCTCAGATGGTTGGAGAATAGGCTGACCTTCCTCTTCTTTGTGACATACCACAATTATTGAGAGACTGTTTTCTGTCTTCCCTGCACCATCACCCCCATGCCCAGCTGAGCTGCGCGATCATCAGAGGCTGTTTTTTTTAACTTTTAAAAGCATTTTTTTCTACAACCTCTTCAGCTGAAAAAATGCTTTTAAAAATAATTTTAAAAAAAGCCTCTGATGATCGCGCGGCTCAGCTGGGATCGTCAGAGGTTTTTAAAAGCATTTTTTCTACAACCTCTTCGGCCGAAAAGGTTATAGAAAAAAAAAAAAGCTTTTAAAAGCCTCTGGCGATCCCAGCTGAGTTGCCTGATCATCAGAGGCTTCTAAAAGCATTTTTTTCCCTGCAACCTCTTTGGCCGAAGAGGTTGTAGAAAAAATGCTTTTAAAAGTGTAAAAAAAAAAAAAAAAAAAAAAATTGGCCACGCCCACCCAGTCAAATTACACCCCCCTCCCCACCAAGCCGCGCCCGCAGAACCGGTAGTAACAAATTATAGATTTCACCCCTGAACCTAACCAATAAAAGCAAACACCTCAGAGCTTATTAAGTTTCCTCCTCCGATTAAACAGCTTTCCTAATTCTAATTCACGCCTGCCAACTTTTTAGAAGAAATGGGAATGTGGCATCTCGGACAGCACTGAGGCTGCGCCGTTGTTTGAAAATGTAGGTCAGGCCAGCAGCGGGAAATATTTTACCAGAGTTTCGAGCAGGCAGAAAAAAAAAAAAAAAAAAAAAGAAAGGGAGAAACCATGAACCTACCCACCCCGGGGGTTGTGTTTTTGATGGGATTGTCCTCGGCTGAACCGGCCTGTCCTAATGGAACATCCAGAACCCTGAAGCCAAAAATAACTGGAGGATCTCAGAATGGGAGGGAGGAAGTAAGGGAGATTGCACTGTGGCTCCCCTGTTTGCAACCTTCATTCTCTTGCAGAGCCCAAAATCTGTGGCTTTCTCTCCTCTGTTTTACACACACACACACACACTCCGATATTCAGCCAAGAGGAGGGGTTTTTTTTGGGATAGTGTGAGTCACTGGTGAGAGCTGCAGCTGGAAAGGGGAAAAAAAGAAAAAGGGAGGAAGACACATTGCACAGCGTGAGCCATTGAAGAGAGCCATGGAAATAAGCTGGAGCAGAAGATCAGCAGGCTGTGTCGCTGAGTGAAACGAATACGTAGTCGTTGCTATGGAACAAGGGTGACCCCTCCCCTCCCTCCCACAAAGCATTAGATTAAGTTGGACCCATGCTGAGAATCGTGAAGGTTTTGCTTCCCCAATAATTCCACTGGGGCAATGGAACAAGTGGTGAAACGCGACTACCCCTTTATGATTCCACCTGAGGTTCTGGAGAAGGTTTTGCTGAACCACCGGGTGATTTCAGACCTGACTGACTGGAGGGAATGTTTGGCTCAATGGATACTAATCACAAGTAGTTCTCGACTTACGACCAGAGGTGGGTTTCAGCAGGTTCTGACCAGTTCTGGAGAACCGGTAGCGGAAATTTTGAGTAGTTCGGAGAACCAGTAGTAAAAAATTCTGACTGGCCTCGCCCCCATCTATTCTCTGCCTCCGGAGTCCCAGCTGATCAGGAGGAAAAGGGGATTTTGCAGTAACCTTCCCCTGGATTGGGGAGGGAATGGAGATTTTACAGTATCCTTCCCCTGGAGTGGGGTGGGAATGGAGATTTTACAGTATCCTTCCCCTGGAGTGGGGTGGGAATGGAGATTTTACAGTATCCTTCCCCTGGAGTGGGGTGGGAATGGAGATTTTACAGTATCCTTCCCCTGGAGTGGGGAGGGAATGGAGATTTCACAGTATCCTTCCCCTGGAGTGGGGTGGGAATGGAGATTTCACAATATCCTTCCCCTGGATTGGGGAGGGAATGGAGATTTTACAGCCGTGATGGCGAACCTATGGCACACGTGCCACAGGTGGTATGCGGAGCTATATCTGTGAGCACGCGAGCGTTGCCCTAACTCAGCACGGTGGCCAGCTGATTTTTGGGCCTTTTGGGCCCACGGAAGTCAGGAAACGGGCCATTTACGGCCTCTGGAGGGCCTCCAGGGAGGTGGGGAAGGCCGTTTTTGCCCTCTCCAGGCTCCAAGAAAGCCTCTTGAGTCTGGGGAGGGTGAAAAACAGGCCTACCGGGCCCACCGGTAACCTTTTTGCCATTGTGTGCCAAAAGCGGGGGGAGTGCGGAGGGATTGTGTGCGCATGCACGGGGGGTGGGGCGGCATTGAATTATGGGTGTGGGCACGCTCACACGCAACCTCCCCGTGCCCGCTTTTGGCATGCGATGGCAAAAAGGTTAGCCATCACTGTTTTACAGTATCCTTCCCCTGGAGTGGGTTGGGAATGGAGATTTTATGGTATCCTTCCCATGCCACGCCCACCAAGCCACACCCACCAAGCCATGCCACACCCACCAAGCCACATCCACAGAACCGTTAGTAAAAAAATTTTGAAACCCACCACTGTTTACGACCATAAATTGAGCCTGACAATTGGCCATAAGTCGTGATGGCTATCATGTGGGTCATCACGATAGCCAATTTCAAGGTAGTGAAATTGACTAGACTCAATTTCACTACCTTGGTTTGTGGTGATTATTAAGGAAATGTGACAGTCCTAAAGAAAAGACCTCAGTGGTTAAGTAAATATTGCAATTGTTAAGTGAATAACCCAGTCGTTAAGCAAACACAATGCATTTATTTTTTGTACCAGAACTGGAAGTAAATACTGGTTTGCAGGGGAAAAAAATATGTCACAAATTGTGACTCCTACAACAATCACTCCCCTTTCCTTCTATTTATTCCCCAGCCATGTGTGCTTTGCTTCCCGAGTTGACTCCTTGTCCTCCATTGTTCACCTCTCCTAACTGCTTTGTGCATACGTGCATCTGGAACAGGCCCCAGCTGTTCTTCCTCCTCACTCATATCAGCCTCCAAAGGCAGCTGCCTCTCCGATAGCTGGAAAATGTCACACGGCCCTGGCTCTAACCCTGCACCCGATGCAGAGCATCCATCAGAGCCTTCCCCAGACTCCAGGACTGGCCCAAGTTCCTCCCCAACCTCCCCATCACCCAAGTCTGCTTCTGAAGTGCCTGGTGGGCCACAACAGGCACTTCAGAAAGCCATAAATGTGGGCCAGTTGTCAAGGGTCCAAAATATAATCGAGTGATTGCAAGGTGGAGGAGCATGGACATTGGAACATGGGAGCCGAATTATAAATAGCTTTCGAAGGGTCCATTGTCACTTCAGACAGTAACTAAGCAGCCGGATGTAAGTCAAGGATTAGATGTACAATTTAGAACGTCAGTGTACGTACAGCACAAAATTATTTGACTTTTTCATCCAGCGTTGTGTATAAAAAAACCCTCTTTTTTATTTTTTATAAAGATATCAAATCAATGCGTGAACAGTGTGGCCCCTGAGTGTCATACATTCTAATACAAATAAAACTAATTAGGTTAATCATAATCATTACATTCAATCTGCTTATATATTTCTAATAATAATATACACTTGTATTAAGTTATAATCTATCATTATTCAATTATTCCACATTTTTTCTTGTTATTACTTTCATTTTATGATATAAAAGTGTATACACTAATATTCCCCCTTCTCTTATTTCTATCACTTATTTTAGCTTTTAATCATATCATCCTTTATTAAGAAACTTTTTCTTTCTTTCCTATCTAACTTCTAATCATGTCACCTACCTAAAAAAAGAAAAAAAAGAAGGAAAGAGAGAGAGAGAGAGAGAGAGAGAGAGAGAGAGAGGGAAAAGCAATTCAGAATAACATCAAAAAGGAGAAATCATCTATGCATCATCTCTTGCCCGCTTCAACACTTTAATTGCTATGCTTTAAAAGATAGGAAAAAGGAAAAGCAAATCAAAACAACAACAACAACAACAAAATCATCTATACATCATCTCTTGCCCGCTTCAATACTTTAATTCCTATGCTTTAAAAGATAGGAAAAAGGAAAAGCAAATCAAAACAACAACAACAACAAAATCACCTATCCATCATCTCTTGCCCGCTTCAATACTTTGATTGTTATGGTTTCTTTCTTGATGCAGCCTTTCATAAGAACATTCCACCCAAGCTTTAAGTTACTCCTCTATTGGTTTGTAACACAGTCTGAACACTGCCATAAAATATTATGGCACATAAAACATTACGCCTGAGTGGTGTAGGAGGCTAATGCCTCCTAAAGCAGCATTTAACATCCAGCTGCCTGCAATTACTGCGAGTTCAATTCTCACCAGGCTCAAGGTCGACTCAGCCTTCCATCCTTTCTAAGGTGGGTAAATGGAGGACCCAGTTTGTGGGGGCAATAAGTTGACTTTGTACAAATATACAAAAGTATGAAGGCTATTGCTTAACGCATTGTAAGCCGCCGTGAGTCTCCGGAGAAGGGCGGCATATAAATCAAATTTAAAAAAATATATCATTTTAAAAAAGAAATTTCAAGAAGGTTTCTGAACTGCCTTGTCAGGAAGTTCCACTGAAGGCATCAGGATGTTTTGGCAGGCAACAGCCAACCAACAAAAACATTGGTCAACCAATAGAAACATTGCACCCTTCTGTCCCCCAAAACTTTCCAACATACATGCAGTACTTCAAAAAAAAAAAAAAAAGGAAGTGGATCTCTGCTGTGTAGATGTAGTTGATTTGCGTCATGGCTGTCTGGAGTCTTTCATGTGACCTGCAGGGCTGATCCCAGGAGAGCCTTCAATCCTGCCAGATGGTCTGTGGTATGTGTTACAACACAACCTTGGGGTTAACCAGAAAAATGAAGGGCCGTGGCTAAAGCTGTTTGTGATAGGGAACATTTTGATCCATCCTCATTTATAGAAAAACGTCTTGGAGCTTGTACGATACCCAAGAAGGATGCTTCGGGCCAAAAATAAATCTGATTTGGAGCAAATGCCCTTATCTGGTATCAAATGTAGAACATAGAACATTGTTGGGGGCGATATGCTGTCTCTGTAAACTGCTTCGAGAGGGCTGTAAAGCACTGTAAAGCGGTATACAAGTCTAAGTGCTGTTGGTATCCTAGTTGGAAGGGACTTTGGAGGTCTTCTAGTCCGCTGCTCAAGCAGGAGACTCTGGAGGCTATCCAGTCTCTTCTTAAAAGCCACCAGTGATGGAGGACTCACAACTTTTGAAAGCAAGCTGTTCCACTGGTTGATTGTTCTCCCTGTTAGGATTTTTTCCCTTAGTTCTGGATTGCTTCTCATCTTGGTTAGTTTCCATCCATTGCTTCTTGCCCTGCCTTCTGGTAATTTGGGAAATAAGTTGACCCCTCTTTTTTGTGGTAGCCTCGCAAATATCTGCTATCATGTCACCTCTAGTCCATCTTTTTACTAGAGTAAGGTAAAGGTAAAGGTACCCCTGCACATATGTGCTAGTCGTTCCTGACTCTAGGGGCCGGTGCTCATCTCCGTTTCTAAGCCAAAGAGCCAGCGCTGTCCGAAGATGTCTCTGTGGTCATGTGACCGGCATGACTCAATGCCGAAGGCGCACGGAACGCTGTTACCTTCCCACCAAAGGTGGTCCCTATTTTTCTACTTGCAATTTTACGTGCTTTCGAACTGCTAGGTTGGCAGAAGCTGGGACAAGTAACGGGAGCTCACTCTGTTACGCGGCACTAGGGATTCGAACCGCTGAACTGCTGATCTTCTGATCGACAAGCTCAACATCTTAGCCACTGAGTCACCATATCCCTTTATTAGAGTAGACATACCCGATTCCTGCAATGTTGTCATTTATTTATTTATTATTATTTATTTATTATTCAAATTTCTATACCGCCCTTCTCCTTTCGGACTCAGGGCGGTGAACAGCCAAAATAAAAATATCTATACCTAAACATTACAGTTAAAAATAGAGTTAAAATAATTTATAAATTTGGCCCATAATTTAAAACTTGTCAATTTAAAATCAATATTAAAATTTTAAAACTAACCCTAAAATCAAGACAGACCGGCTAACTGAAAAAAATAAGTTTTTAGGGCCCAACGAAAAGTCCGGAGGTCGGAGATCACTCGTATCTCTGGGGGTAGATTGTTCCAAAGGGTAGGTGCCACCACAGAGAAGGCTCTCCTCCTGGGGGTCGCCAGCTGACATTGTCTGGCCGACGGCACCCTGAAGAGGCCCTTAAAAGTCTATTTAAAAATGTCTTTAAAAAACCCCTCAATCCCCTTTTTGCGACATGCCACCTCTCGGGGTCCCAAGATCCGTCATTAAGGTGGGCCCTTTACATCGGGACTCATTGCATTAAGAACAATGTCAGATTCATGTGATTCCCTTTTGCGACCTTCTGACAAACAAAGTTGATGGGGAAGCCAGATTCACTTAACAACCATGTTACTAACTTAAGAACTGCAGGGATTCATTGAAAGGCTGTAAAAAACAGGGCAAAACTCACTTAACAACTGTCTCACTTTTGGGCTCGGTTGGGGTCATAAATCAAGCATTATCTGTATTGGAAAAAGGCTATCATATCTCCTAACTCCACCAATCTCCAGTCACAGGATTTATTTTCTAGTCCTGTCCTTTCCTCCTTTGTCTAAATATATTCCTGTTTAAGATGAGCCTTGGTAGTACAGTGGTCTAAAGCACCCTGTTATTAAGCCCAGCTGCCTGCAATTACTGCAGGTTCGAATCTTGCCAAGGCTCAAGGTTGACTCAGCCTTCCATCCTTTCAAAGGTAGGTAAATTGAGGACCCAGTTTGTGGGGGCAATAAGCTGACTTTGTATAAGTATACAAAAGTATGAAGGCTATTGCTTAACGCATTGTAAGCCGCCCTGAGTCTCCGGAGAAGGGCGGCATATAAATCAAATTTAAAAAAAAGATGAATCCACCTTAAAATGTGAAGGCCAGCTCAGGACACAGACTTTGAGATGAGGTTTCATCAGCAGGTTATCCCACACGATATGAAAGTTACATTTTTGGCTAATGAAGCTGCAGGAAGTTAGCACTCATCCCTCTCCTAGAAGAATGAAATATTCTAGGAAACATTAAAAAGGCAGAATATTATACTTCCCTGGATGAGAAATGGAGAAACATGTTTTTTTAGGCAGAAAGCAGACTCACTCTTAATAGCTCCCCACCTTCCTCAAGAGCCCACAGCAGATGTCAGCACTTAAGAGATAAAGAGATAGCTAGGTCTATTCATAAGCAAATGCCCTTACCCAAGATCCAACAAAGATAGGATTAGCCCTCTACCCATCTAGCAACAGAACTCACCACATGGCACCTGGGGAGATTGCATCACCCAGCAAGGCTCAACCAAGCCTGGGACTCAAAAGACAATCTACAAAGTTACCCCTGCATGGCCCCATGGGACTCTGACAACCAATCAGAATACAAGCTTAAATTCAAAGCCCAACAGAGGGCCTAAATCTCTCTCTCTCACACACACACCTATGTGCCTTTTTTGCCCAGGACCTCAAAACCATGTGGTCCTGTCCACCATTAAACCATCTTTCCAAGCAGTCTCCATGTTTCCAGGGTCTTTCCCCTCACTTGGAACTGAACCCCGACGGACATTTCTTCCAACAAATCCTAATCACCACTGTACCTAGAGATTGTTGGATTCAGATCCTGTCCTAGCTGGGGATTATGGGACTTGAATTTGGAAGAGCACCAGCATGGAACTGAATATTTTCCTGCTTCAGATACATTTCAGAAATGAATCTTTGCAACAGAAGAGATACAGCAAACACCTATATCTCTTTTGAACTTAATTTCACGTTCTTTCTCTCTATTCTCTGAAGTTTAGAGTGACATCTAGTGTTTGTAGCACAAAATAATTATCTTTGAGCTGTATGCTGAAATGTTAGCTGGAGTCTGCTGTAGTGGCCAAAATTGTGGAAGCCTTTTGGGAAAAGTATATTTTCTAAAACTAGCTAATAACACCACTTTTTTCCCCCGGAGTAGTACCATAAAATTATATATCAATGGAAAGATAATTTAATCAAGAATGTAATGCAATAACTTTTATGAAAGTTTTGCTATTAGAATAGCAGTTACAGTATAAAGAAGAAAAGTGAAGCACGTAGAAAAAACGATATATACAAAAATTATCACCATAGAAAAAATGAGATATACAAAAATTATCACTATGTCAGTTAATACTTAGTTGGGTAACCTTTAGCATGAATGACGGCCTTACAACGTCTTCCCATGGAGTGAACCAAGTCTTTTAGTTCTGCAGCTGTTATAATGTGAAACCAAGATTGAATGATGGCTTCTATTAACTGGGTTTTATTGCTGGGTCCCTTCTGACTAACATGTTTCTTTAGTCGGCTCCATAGACTTTCAATTGGGTTAAGGTCTGGGCTATTCCCAGGCCATTCCAGATGTGGAATAGGATTATCTTGAAACTCCCCCCCCCCCAAAAAAAGTGGTGTTATTAGCTATCAAACCTCAAAAATACACTTTTCCCAAAAGGTTTCCACAGTTTTGGCCACTACTGTATTCATACTGGGAATTTTTAAATGGAATTTTTAGATATTATCTTTGTTTTAAAAACAGCACAGCGCAACTAGACAAATTTGATGAGAGCGAATACCTTGGGCCAGGCGCTTTCTCTCTCAGCCCAGCCTACCCCACAGTGTTGTTGCGAAGAAAATAGGAGGAGAAAGAGATGTTGGATATGTTTGCCACCTTGGTTTATTTGTAAAGGTGAGATACCAATAAATAAATAAGGTAAATAACAAATAAATTTATGCCAAATTAGAAATAGCAGGGAATGGAGCTGAAAACAAGGATAAAAGAGTAAGAGAATTTTTAAAATGCATCTTAAAAAGAAAATATGGAAAGTCACATAAATTACAATCTGCTGGATATCAAAAAGGTGCTAGAAGATCCCAAAATACCTGACAAAATATTCCGGGCAGTTTCCAAATAACAAATTTTAGAGCTACAAAATTCAGAGTCCCATAAAATCCTTTGAGGCAATCTTGATTCTATCAAGTTAGATTTGGCCATTCTAGAACTATTTATGTAGTCTTTCAGACAGAAAGCTTTAATGAAATCACATCCTACATCTCATATAAAAATTAATATTTAGATTCCAAAACGGGCCCAGTAAAAAAAATAATTTCTAATCGAGGTATGAGATTTTTTGCATATACTACGTTTGATGACATAACAAAGTTGGAATAATACAAAAACCCTTTTGGTGTGATTTTATCCCACAATACATTGTTAACTGAAGTAACAATGCCTTTCTTTCAATGGGCCCCAACTGAAGTTGGGTTTTTCATGTTGATTAGAAGTTAACACTTAGTGAATTCTTTTTATTGGAGTCTTATTACTGAAATGTATTGGCTGTGAAATTCTGGGAGTTGAAGTTCAAACATATGAGTCAACAGTGTGCAGCAACAGCCAAAAAAGCCAATGCAATCCTAAGTGGGGGATTCAACAGAGGGATTCAATCAAGATCAAGGGAGGCAGGGGTGAAATCCAGCAGGTTCTGACAGGTTCTGGAGAACTGGTAGCAGAAATTTTGAGTAGTTCGGAGAACCGGCAAATGCCATCTCTGGCTGGCCCCAGAATGGGGTGAGAATGGAGATTTTGCAATATCCTTCCCCTGGAGTGGGGTGGGAATGGAGATTTTGCGGTATCCTTCCCCTGGAGTGGGGTGGGAATGGAGATTTTGCAGTATCCTTCTCCTGGAGTAGGATGGGACTGGAGATTTTGCAGTATCCTTCCTCTGGAGTGGGGTGGGAATGGAGATTTTGCAGTATCCTTCCCCTGCCATCTATAAAGCCTTAGTAAGACCACACCTAGAATACTGCACCCAGTTTTGGTCACCACACTATAAAAAAAGATGTGGAGACTCTAGAAAGAGTGCAGAGAAGAGCAGCCAAGATGATTAGGGGACTGGAGGCTAAAACATACGATGAACGGTTGCAGGAACTGGGCATGGCTAGTCTAGTGAAGAGAAGGACCAGGAGAGACATGATAGCAGTCTTCCAATATTTGAGGGGCTGCCACAGAGAGGAAGGGGGTCAAGCTATTTTCCAAAGCACCTGAGGGCCAGACAAAGAATAATGGATGGAAACTGATCAAGGAGAGATTCAACCTGGAAATAAAGAGAAATTTTCTGACAGTGAGAGCAATCAACCAGTGGAACAGAAGTTGCCTTCAGACGTTGTGGGAGCTTCATCACTGGAAGCTTTCAAGAAGAGACTGGACTGCCATCTGTCAGAAATGGTGTAGGGTCTCCTGCCTTGGCGGGGGGTTGGACTAAATGACCTACAAGGTCCCTTCCAACTCTGTTAAGCTGTAATACATCTTAGAGTTGCCAAGGTTAAGAAACACTGCATTAGGGTACTTACTTACTTACTTACTTACTTATTTATTTATTTATTAAATTTGTATACCGCCCTTCTCCTTTTGGACTCAGGGCGGTGAACAGCCAAAATAAAAACATTTGTACACAAAAGTTAAATGATTATTTAAAACTAATTAAATAGAATTTGGCCCATAATTTAAAACATATCAATTAAAATCAATATCAAACATTAAAACCAACATGGAATCAGGCCAGCCCGGCTAGCTGAAAAAAGTAAGTTTTTAGGGCCTGACGAAAAGTCCGGAGGTCTGAGATCACTTGTATCTCTGGAGGTAGATCGTTCCAGAGGGTACAAAAGGGTGAGATAAATATAACAAATAACCTAGTCCAGTCCATAATCCTCATGCTAAGCACATACAAAATAGGTTTCAATCACACTATTGTGGTATTTCTGATTATAATCTGCAGACATCCCTAGATCTGAGTTTTTGCACTGCTTACCGGTATAACTCTGTTCCCTGTCAATTACCTTCCTTGCCATTCTTTTGGAAAGCTCTAAAAATCAAAAAGGGAAGAAAATGACCAGACTGGCAAATACAGGTACTCCTTGACTTACAACAGTTCATTTAGTGACCACTCAAAGTTACAACAGGATTAAAAAAAGTGATTTACAACTGTTTTTCATACTTAGGACCGTCACAGCATCATGTGATCAAAATTCAGATGCTGACTGAATGCAACTGACTCATATTTATGACAGTTGCAATGTCCCAGGGTCATGCGATCCCTTTTTTTTGTGAATTTCTGACAAGCAAACTCCATGGGGAAGCCAGATTCGCTGAACTGTGTAACCCACTTAACAATTTCAGTGATTCACTTAACAACGATGGCAAGAAAGATAGAAAAAATGGGGCAAAACTCACTGAACAAACATTTCACTTAAGAACAGAAATGTTGGGCTTAATTTGCGGTTGTAAGTCAAGGACTACCTGTAGCCATTTGGTTATCTGGGGGAGTTTTTTTGGAAGGAGGGGAGCTTGTCAATTTCCGAGAGAAGATACACTCCTGACATGATGGGACTCGAACAGTGGTGGGATGCTGCCGGATTAACAACTGGTTCGGTGAGCACGTGCTTTGTGCGCACATGCGCCTAAGGTGCTTGCACCCAGTGCTGAAAATGGAGTATTTAGAAGCTCAGCTGCTTACCTTCCAAGTCAGTAATGGTAAGTAGAGCAGCGAGGGGCAGGGAAATCAGCTGTGCCACGCGATTGAGATGAGCTACAAAGCAGGAAATAAAGGACAAAATAGAGTGGAGGTGGGTAGGCGGGGCCAACTGATCATCAGCGCTACCAGTTCGCCCGAATCGGTCCGAACCGGCTGAATACCACCTCTGGGCTGGAGTGAAATTGGACAGTGAACACAATTGTCATAGTGTCATTTGATCACTAGGGGGCTCTTCTGTTCCGAGAACACCACTGAGGAAAATCGAAGTCCTCAGTGAGGTTTCCACAAGGAGGACATTAGGAATCCATAAACTATAGGGTGGACTGCCCTCCCTTCCTCAACCTTTAGAAGTTTGTAGAATCATGGAAGGGAAGGGACCTCGGGGTCTTCTAGTCCAACTCCCTGCCCAAGGTAGGAAACCTTATTCCATCCAGGATGAACAGATCTCAATGAGATCTCACAACATTGGGAAGTAAGGCATTCGACTTCTTAATAGTTCTCACTATCAGGTAATTTCTCTTTATCTTCAGATTAGATCTCTTGAATGAGCACACTGATTTTTGTCCTGCCCTCAGTGCTTTGAAGAATAAGTCGACCCCCTCTTCTCGGTCTCAGCCCCTCAAGCAGGGATGAAATCCAGCAGGTTCTGACAGGTTCTGGAGAACCGGTAGCGGAAATTTTGAATAGTTCAGAGAACCGGCAAATACCATCTCTGCCTGGCCCCAGAGTGGGGTGGGAATGGAGATTTTGCAATATCCTTCCCCCAGGAGTGGGGAGGGAATGGAGATTTTGCAATATCCTTCCCCCAGGAGTGGGGTGGGAATGGAGATTTTGCAATATCCTTCCCCCAGGAGTGGGGAGGGAATGGGGATTTTACAGTATCCTTCCCCCAGGAGTGGGGAGGGAATGGGGATTTTGCAATATCCTTCCCCTGCCACACTCATCAAGCTACACCATGCCCACCAAGCCACGCCCACAGAACCGGTAGTAAAAAAAATTTGGATTTCACCACTGCCCTCAAGTACTGGAAGACAGTTACAGTTACAGATAGTCCTTGACTTACAACAGTTCCTTTGGTGACCGTTCTAAGTTACAAAGGCACTGAAAAAAAATGTAACTTATGACCATTTTTTCACACTGATGACCGTTACAGCATCCCCACGGTTACGTGATTTACATTCGGATGCTTTACAACTGGTTCGCATTTATGACGATTGGGAGGCGCGATCGCCTTTTGTGACCTTCTGACAAGCAAAGTCAATGGGGAAGCCAGATTCACTTAACAACCGTGTTACTCATTTAACAACTGTGATTCACTTAACAAACATGGCAAGAAAAGTTGTAAAATGGGGCAAAACTCACTTAACCAATTTAGAAACAGAAATAGAATAGAATAACAGAGTTGGAAGGGACCTTGGAGGTCTTCTAGTCCAACCCCCTGCTTAGGCAGGAAACCCTACACCACTCCAGACAAATGGTTATCCAACATCTTCTTAAAAACTTCCAGTGTTGGAGCATTCGCAACTTCTGGTGGCAAGTTGTTCCACTGGTTAATTGTTCTCACTGTCAGGAAATTTCTCCTTAGTTCTAAGTTGCTTCTCTCCTTGATTAATTTCCACCCATTACTTCTTCTCCTGCCTTCAGGTGCTTTGGAGACTAGCTTGACTGCCTCTTCTTTGTGGCAGCCCCTGAGATATCGGAAGACTGCTATCATGTCTCCCTTAGTCCTTCTTTTCATTAAACTAGACATACCCACTTCCTGCAACCGTTCTTCATGTGTTTTAGCCTCCTGTCTCCTAATCCTCTTTGTTGCTTTTCTCTGCACTCTTTCTAGAGTCTCAACATCCTTTTTACGTTGTGGTGACCAAAACTGAACGCAATATTCCAAGTGTGGCCTTACCAAGGCATGATAAAGTGATATTAACAACTTCTCCCTTAGCAACATAAAGTTTGGGCTCCATTGTAGTAATAAGTTGAGGACTACTTGTATTATGTCACCCCCAAGCCTTCTCTTCATTAGGCTAGCTAGACATATTTAGTCCCCTTAAATATTCATCATATAGTTTAGTCTCCAGACCCCTTATCTTTTTTGTTTCTCTTCTTTGCGCTCTTTCTTTGCATTTTCTCGGCACTGTTTTGCTCCAAACTGCCTTATCTTCCCCCCTCCCCAATGTCTTTTACCACCAGCCTCCAGATTCAATCCTCTGGATTTGTGGCATAGGTCAGCACAGAAAGTAGACTTCACTCTTCTTTATGTTTCTTTGAAACTGGCTCAGCCAAAAGCCCAAATGATGATCACACAAGGATAAAGTAAGAGAAAGAGACTGCAGGAACCGGGCAGGCTTAGACTTGGGAAAGACAAGGAAGGGTGGACTGGATAGCTCTCTTCCAGGACCCAAAGAGATGTCCAGTAGAAGGTCAAGGCAAACTCTGTTTTCTCTTTCCAGAATAAAGGAAGGACTAAACCAGTGGTGGGTTCCTCCCGGTTCGGTCTGGTTCGGCCGAGCCGGTAGCGGTGATGATATGACGTCACCGAACCGGTTCTCCTCCCCCGCCCTCCCACGTTATTCTTACCTTTTATTTGGTCCCACCCCCAATCTATTGCTGCCTCCTGAGTCCCAGCTGATGACTAGAGGGAAGAAAACTGTTTAAACTCTTGCCGTGGGGCTTCAAAGGGCCGTCCTACAGCTGATCAGTGTTAAAAGCAAACAAATGAGTCGGGTCGTAAGTGCGAGGACCTTCCAGAAATGACTCTGACCAGCTAGCCACGCCCACCTAGTCACACGACCTCCAAGCCACACCCACAAAATAAGCCACGCCCACAGAACCGGTAGTAAAAAAATTTAGAACCCACCCCTGGACTAAACTGATGGTCACTAGTTTCAAAACGATAGCCGAGACCAAATGTGGAGCTTTTCCCCCTTTTTATATGCATGCAATATAGGCAAAACTGGTTAAAAGGTGGCAGGGCTTTGATTGCCTGGTTGTGTCTATTGCATTGGAGCCAGTGACTGTTAGAATGGGTTCACATTAAGATTCAGGGTCCAATGTCAGATGGCTGAAGGAGAAATGTGGGTTTCCTGACATTTAGGGGACCGTGTGTCCCCATATTCCCATCCTCAGAAAAGCAGGTGAACCCAGCAGGTAAGAAGGAGAGAACGAGTCCTGCGATCCTTCTCACCGGACTTCTTTTCATCAAAACAAAAACATGCCTCAAGGAATTTAAAACCTGCTGTTTTTCTTCAGTGCATACACACCACTAGCAAACTGGTTTTTCCTGATCATATTTTCAAGGTGGGTGAGGAAGGGTGGTGCTGATGGAAACATCAAGCTTGCCCTGAAAGACCCATCTCTGCTCAACCGATGGAGATGATCGAGAAACGTAAGGGAGAAGAGGTTTCTGGGTGTGCGGGCAGAGTCAAGTCAAGGAATAGTAGCCGCGGTGGCGCAGTGGTTAGAATGCAGTATTGCAGGCTAATTCTTCTGACTGTCAGCAGTTCGATTCTCACAGGCTGAAGGTTGACTCAGCCTTCCATCCTTCCAAGGTTGGTAAAATGAGGACCCAGATTGTTGGGGTGGTGGCGGACAGGGGCAAGATGCTGACTCTGTAAACCACTTAGAGAGACCTGTAAGGCACTGCAAAGCAGTATATTTTATCTATTTATTTATTTATTTGTCAAACATGTACAAGGTAGCAAGTATACATATGAACATAAACATAAACAAAGGAGGTAAATACAAATAAATTGGGACAGTAAGACAGGGACGGTAGGCACGCTGGTGCGCTTATGCACGTGCCCCCTTTAGGGACCTCTTAAGAAGAGAGTGAGGTCCACAGTAAACAGTTTAAGGTTGAAGCTGTGGGGGTTTGAGGCTGTAACAACAGAATCGGGTAGAGCATTCCAGGCGTTGACCACTCTGTTGCTGAAATCGTATTTCCTGCAATCTTTTATTTATTTATTTTTATTAATCATATTTCTATGCCGCCCACTCTCCGAGGACTCTGGATGGCTTACAACAATCGACAGTATACTAATAGCATATTTCCCCCAACAATCTGGGTCCTCATTTTACCCACCTCGGAAGGATGGAAGGCTGAGTCAACCTTGAGCCTGGTGAGATTTGATCTGCTGATCTGCTGAACTAGCAGTCAGCTGAAGTAGCTGCAGTACAGCACTCTAACCACTGCGCCACCTCGGCTCATAACCTGCATCTAAAACGAGTTTGCAATCGAGTTTGGAGCGGTTTACTTTGAATTTGTATTGATTGTTTGCCCGTGTACTATTGTATATAAGTCTAAGTGCTATTCAGCGGTGGGTTTTACATTAGGTTACTACTGGCTCACCGCAAGTGCGCACATGCTTTGTGCACATGCGCCCCTGGATCGTGCACGCTCCTGCCTCCCACACATGCACCTGGCCTCAAAAACTTGCCTAAATAGTTACTTCTTTAAATTCCCAATGTGTTTTTTTCCCCCCACAATAGTTGCACGCCGCTGTAGCAAATTGCTCTAAAAGGTATTCCCCTTAAATTTTTTGTGGAGTCCAACTTCAGCTGTAAATCTTTTCTTACCCAGACAACGCACCATTCAGCATTTCTCTACTCCTGCACAAACTTATGGTTCTGGCTGTTCCCTGGCTTCATGGCAGCCATTTTGACTGCCACTGCTCCTAGTCTTCGGGTGAGGGGGTTTTCCGAGTCAGGGAGGAGAGATGCGGCTCCCCTAGACCTTCAAGGTGGTCCCCCTTTGCTTCACCACCCCTCCAAGGTGGCTATGGCTTCTAGTGAAGCCCCCGACAGGGAGAGCTCAGAACGGACCCACAGAGGTCGCAGATCTTGCACCGAAAGCACCGGAGGTTCAAACGGCCAGGTGGGCACGCTCACCCATGATTTCTGCTAATGGTTCAGGCTGGTCCGAACCGGCTGAATACCACCTCTGGTGCTATTGCTATTAGAGCATTTTGTTTTGTTCAGTATGCTGACTGTGGAATTTTGGGTGTTGAAGTCCACACATCTTAAAGTTTCTCTAGCACAACTTCATAGGGTTTATCATCCATATGAAGCTGCTGGGTGAATTGGAATTAAGTGTACTCCATGATCCGATAACACCATTTCTCCTTGCAAATTCAAATAGGTCGCACTATAAATATGCTGAGGCTGAGCTGGGCTTCAGAAATGGGCTACAGGTAGGGCTTGACTTATGACCAGTCACTTAGTGAACATTCAAGTTGTGACGAATTTACCTTGTGGCTACTGGCAACCTGGATTTGAAATTCCAATGGTCACTGCTGGGTGCCCGAAGTTATGTGACCAAAGTTATGTGACCATTATCACATTCATGGCCTTTTGCAGTGTTATGTGATCACTTGACTCCCTTTTATGACAGTTTTCTGAAATTTCTGGTTTTCAAGCAAACCGCACCAATAGCAAACCACCGACGTGTCCTTTTTGATCTGAAATAATCCAAACACCAAGTTGGATATTTGATCCAAACTGATTCAGGACAGTTTGAACTGAATCAGGACAGTTTCTTAAATCATTTCAAACATTCACATCATTCTGAATGATATGAACGAAATTAAACTCAGGATTTGGGGACGGCAGAGAAGGAGAAGCCCAGGAGCTGGGAAGGAAGGTGAATTGAGGCTTCTTGCTTGTGGGGAAAGTGACTGTTCAGAAATGCCACAAGGTTATGGCACCATTGATATACATCAACCTTGCTTGGGTTTCAGATTGCCAATAAAATAAAATAAAATAAAAATAAAAATTGACCTGTCTTCCAGAAACAGCTGGCATCATCATCCCCTCTTCAGGTCCAGAACTGGTTCAGAGTATCAGAACATCAAATAACAGAGTTGAAAGGGACTGTGGAGGTCTTCTTGTCCAACTCTGATTCAAGCAAGAGACCCTATATCATTCCAGACAAATGACTATCCAATGTTTTCTTAAATACCTCTACTGATGGAGCACTCATAGCTTCTGGAGGCCAGCCACTCCACTGATGAATTGTTCTCACTGTCAGGAAATGTCTCCATAATTCTACGTTGGCTCTCTAATTGATGATCTTCTACCCATTACTTGTTGTCCTGCCTTCAGATGCTTTGGAGAATAGGTCGACCCCTTTCTCTATGATAATCTCTCAAATATTGGACGACTACTATCGTGGTGCAGTGGTTAGAATGCAGTATTGTAGGCTAATTCAGTTCACTGTCAGGAGTTCGATCCTCACTGGCTCAAAGTTGACGCAACCTCCCATTCATCCAAGGTTGGTAAAACAAGAACCCAGATTGTTGGGGGCAATTGGCTGACTCTGTACACCGCTTAGAAAGAGCTGTAAACCGGGGTGGGATTCAACCGGTTCGGACTGGTTGCTAATTTCACATCTGGTTCGCTGAACTGGCCCTGCCCAACCCACCCCTCCCAGGAGTCTCCATGCGGCCCATTTTGGATGCCAGGTAAGTGCAGTGCCCGCGCGGAGGCTCTGGGAGGGCAAAAAATGGGCCTCCCAGAACAACCGGAAGTTCCAGAAGTCTGGAAATGGGTCCTTTTCCGGCCTCCGAAGGGCTTCCGGAGCCTGGGGATGGCGAAAAACAGGCCTCCCGGAAGTTCCAGAAGTCCGGAACAGAATACCTTCCTTTTATTCAGAGAAGGCAAAGAAGATTTGTCTTAATGAGGAGAAGACGATGGCTTTTGTCTGGTTTTCAGACTAAGAATATCCTCCTCGGCAAAAATCCCAAATTAAAACAAACTTTTTAAAAGGTTAAGGAAAATCACAGCATAGTTCAAGTTAATTTGATGGCTCCTTGTCAAATTCCTTCCCAGCCTAAACCAAGTGCTCAGTTCCAGTCTTAAGTTCTGCCCACAGCTAAGCTGAACATTTCAGGTCATTGTGGGACCACCTTAACTTTTTCCGTCTGTCTGCGGAGATCATTTACTTTCTATCTGTCTACCAAGAAAAGATGGGGGATAATCTTGGTGGTTCAATGAATGAAAAAGAACGCAATCCAGGATGGCAAGTGCCAATCAAATATCTGATTTTATTCAATATCCTACAGGCAGGGGTAGGTGGGCTTCAAAAATTGTAGCAAGGGGTTCTCTGCCTGGTTGCTGGGTGGGCGTGGCCATAGTGGGCGTGGCCTAGTCGGCCTCCTGCACCATGGTGGGGGAGGTGTTTTTGCCCTCCTCAGGCTCCGGAGGCTTTCCTTGAGCATCCGGGAGGGCAAAAACGGCCTCCCCAGGCTCCGGAGGCCCTCTGGAGGCTGGAAACAGGCCTGTTTCTGGCCTTCCTGAACTTCCGATAGGCCCATTTTTCGCCCTCCCCAAGCCTCCAAATGCACCCTGCACTTACCTGAATCCAAAACAGGCCACATGGAGACTCCTGAGAGGGGCAGAGAGGGGTGGGAGGGGCCAGCCAGGAGTGGGTTTTGGGGGTTCTCTGAACTGCACAGAATCTTAGCTAGAGGTTCTCCCAAACCGCTGAGAACCCCCAGCAGCCCCACCCCTGCCTACAGGAGATATTGCCATTGTATCAGCTCGGCAGAACAGATCTCATAAACACGCCGCTTTTTCTCTTTTTGATAGGGCTGACAGTTCAAGTTAAATATTAGCTGTTCTGAGTTTTTGTCTGGATAGGAATGTGTATAAATTAAGTAAATCAAATAAATAGATTCCTTCTGGAATCTATACCGCATGTTCTTGGAACGAGAACAGGAGAATGGAAGATCTGTCTCAGAATAAGTCTTTAGAGTCCACTTCTTATATTTTTCCAGCTTTCCTCCCCTTAATCTTACACCGCGAGAATATTTCGTTCCTCTCCAGCTGTAAAGCACAATGCATAGAGAAGAGGAGATTTACCCTAAAAAAAGCAAGAGGGAGATTTACATAAAGTTCAAAATTTAACAGACAACCCCATGCAGATTTATCTTGGTCTATGTTTGAATTCAGTGGACTTTTATCCTATACCGGTAGTATAGGATAAATCTTGTTGGGCTCAACCACAACTGAGCCCAAAATTTCTGTCGCTAAGTGAGACAGTGGTTAAGTGAATTTTGCCTCCTTTTACGACCTTTCTTGCCACGGATGTTAAGTCAATCACTGCAGTTGTGAAGTTAGTCCCACGGCTGTTTAGCGAATCTGACTTCTACGTTGGCTTTGCTTGCCAGAAGGTCACAAAAGGAAATCACGCGACTTTTGCAACCGTCATAAATAGGAGCTAGTTGCCGAGCGTTTGAATTTTGATCACGTGACCATGGGGATGCTGCAAGTGTGAAAAACGGTCGTAAGTCAATTTTATTCAGTGCCGTTTATTCGCTAAAGGAACCGTTGTAAATCAAGGACTACCTTATTAAGTTCATTTAGGATTGTACACCTCAAATCGGTGGGTTGCCCCCGGTTCGGACCGATTCGCAAGAACCGGTAGTAAAACCGGCAAGAGCCCCGCCCACCGCCCTGGATATCATCATCGGTGATCTGTGCATACGCAGAAGCGATCCTGTTGCAAACCAGTAGTAAAGGTAAGTAGAACCCACCCCTGCCTCAAAAGTCTTTTGGAAGTAAGCAGGATGCATTTGTTTTAAATTAAAGCAATAAGCCTCCTAAATGCAAAGCAGTGAGCTAAATCCAAACATAAGCCTCATAACAACTTTTCTACGCACAAAACCCGGAAGACTAGATGACGGAAAATAATGCCAAAGAAGCTGATTCAGCAACTCTTTTCTTTCCCTAAACATGTCGCTCTAGCGGTGAAGGAGGTGGCCCGGACAAGGGGTTCCCCACCCCCGGCATCATCAGAATACTAGAGCTCTTTTGCACAATGCCTCCAAAATGTTTTGCTTGTGCAACTGGCTTTCTTTTCAGCTGCTTCCAGACAATCAAGAGGAGAGTGAAATAATAATAATAATAATTTAAAAAAAATAGATCGCCTTCCAGAGCTCTAAAAACAGCAGTTCCTGGAATAATCAAGAAAAGGATAAGATAAATGGCTATCGCTGTTTTTGTTGTGTGCATTGGGCCGGTAAACAGCAAAACGACACAACTCAAAACGGTGCTGTTGGTTGGAAAGATGTCTAGATTTTAAGAGGGTTCCCCCCCCATTCCCACCCCTGCATATTCAGGCCTCATTCAATGGTGTGCTCACTGCCTGACACAGATCGGGGTCCTCACCACAACAGCTGCATTTGTCACTGTAGGCAATGGTGTGTACTGTGCGTATTGGGGAAGAATAAGGACATACGTGAGCACAAAAGCAGGCAGGAGTTCAGGGCATTTGGGTTATATGAGGTATCTGTGTATGTGTGTGTGAAACTGACTACAAGCTGACAAAGAAGGATTAACACCATTTTTTGTTTGGCTGAAACTATGAGTAGGAAACCTACCCAAGAAAGCTCTGGTTTCAGGGAGTTGGAAGCTGGGTGGGACAGGAGTTCCAGAAAATTGGGGAAGGGGGGGGGAAGAGTGCCCAAAAGCCTGGCAGAGCTCCAGCCTGGCAAATGGCAACGACAGCATTTTTTTTTGCATTCGGGGCTGAGCTGCAGCTGGGCTGGATGAAGAGGGTGGCATCGTGGGAAGAAGACGGTGAGGCTTCCAGGGGTGGAACTAGGAGGATCCAGGGAGGGGAGTCAAGAGGGCAGTTGTGATGGTACGTTCAGAGCCCGGACTGGGGGTGAAATCTACTTAGTGTGTGTGCTCTGTGTGTGTGCATCACATGCGATTTTGGACCCTCTGTGGTCAACCAGGAAGTATTAGTAATTATGTCCGGGCAGGTGAGCAGAGCCTCGCGCTGCCACCACTACCAGTTCTCTGAAACACGCACTGCTGCCGCTACCGGTTTGCCCGAACCGGTGTGAACCAGTAGCATTTCACCCCTGCCCGGACCCTTTTTTTTTATACACATCATGACTGCCATCTTTTTTTTTTTTTGAAATAATTTTGTTATTTTTAAACAAAACATAAAAACACCCATTATCCATTCCAATTACAAGTAGTGTGTCAGTCGGTTACAAATCTTTTGTGCTTCATCTCATATTCATCATTACGAATTCTCTAATTTCTCGTATTTATTTATTTATTATTTATTTATTGGTTCAATTGATATGCCGCCCTTCTCCAGAGATTCAGGGTGGCTTACAATGCGTTAAGCAATAGCCTTCATACTTTTGTATATACCTACTTAGTAGGGCTTTCGGGTTTATCAATCTAACATATATCTTCATATCATTATTCTCATGACTGCCATCTTGATATTTTGGGCTTCTCCCTGGACCAAGGGTCGGCAATCTTAAACACTCAAAGAGCCATTTGGACCGATTTCCCACAGAAAAGAAAACGCCAGGAGCCACAAAACCCTTTGGACATCTAAAATGAAGATAGCACTGCATATATCATTTTTTACCTTTATGCTATGTATAAAAGAACTATATAGTGTGTTGCATTTATGAAATCAATGAACTGCTACTGAGAAAACAAATTTTTATTGCTGCATGCAACAAAAACATTTTGAACTGCCCCCCCCTCACCCCCCCAAAAAAGATGGGTCAAAAACCTCAATAAATCGCATGCCGGCAGATTTCTCACATTGGCAGTCGTGACGCATATTTTGAGTGACAGGGAGCCACAGCAGAGTGATGACAGAGCCCCATGAGGCTCTAGGGCCACAGGTTGCAGACCCCTACCCTGGACTGCTCCTTTCTTTAAAACACACACACACACACACACACACACACACACACACACACACATCAAATCATACAAAATATCTTCAGAATCTGCCATGATGTGTGTCAGGTGTCCAAGTGAAGTCATTGACCCGAACTTGTAGTTGTATGTAAATAAACGTATTTCACATCTCTATTTACAGCAAACACGATAGTCAGGAACACAGGAAGGTCATGAGGTAAATCACAAAACAGCATTCAGAGCATACAGAAGAGGGGGAAAAAATGGAAAATGAGAAAATCATGCAGAACCTAGTACTCTTCAGACAATCGACCACAATTATGTGTTTTGCGCCATCGGTCTGTAGAAATTCCCTGTCATCCAAATCATGGTTGTCCAAAAGATGCTTTTTTCAGGAGGCAACTGGACTTTCTGGGTTTTTTTTTTCTTTTGAAGACGTGTCACTTCTCATCCTAGAAGCTTCTTCAGCTCTGACAGGAGAATAGGGAATGGAAGGATTTATATTCCTTGCAGACAGCTGGTCATTTGCATCCTTTTAGAGCAGGGGCCTCCAACCTTGGCAACTTTAAGCCTGGAGGACTTCAACTCCCAGAATTCCCCAGCCAGCTTTGCTTGGAATTCTGGGAGTTGAAGACCTCCAGGCTTAAAGTTGCCAAGGTTGGAGACCCCCGTTTTAGAGGGTCGTTGAAGCACCCGGAGGTTTATCTGTGTCCTCAGGGTCGCCCGAGTAATGCTCCTGGTTCCTGTGGTCTGCAATTTTGTATAGCTATTATATAGCACCTTTGGGACAACCATGATCTGGATGGCTGAGAATCTTTACAGACTTTTAGCTACACATTTTGGGATGAACAGCCTTGGAATGGTGTGGGAGTAGGAATGGATTCCCAGAGGGAAAAAAAAATGCAGACTACAGGAACCAGGAGTACCACGTAAGTGACCCTGAGGACACAGATAAACTGGGCACAGATAAACACAGGGTCCTTGAAGCACTTGGAGGTTTATCTGTGTCCTCAGGGTCACCTGTGCTTCAACGACCCTCTAAAAGGATGCAAATGTCCAGCTGTCAGCAAGGAATATAAATCCTTCCATTCCCCGCTATGCTGTCGGAGGTGAAGAAGCTTCTTGGATGAGAAGCGAAACGTCTTCAAAAGAAAAAAAAAACAAGTAAGTCCAATTGCCTCCTGTAAAAAGCACCTTAGGGTTCTGCCCCATTGTACAATTTTATTGTTCCAGCTACTAAATTTAATACAGATAGAACCTTGAAATACAACAGTTCATTTAGGGACAGTTCAACGGCACTGAAGTGACCTACGACCGTTTTTCACACTTATGACGGTTGCACCATCCCCATGGTCACATGAACAGAATCCAGATGCTTAGCAAGTGGTTCGTCTTTATGACGGTTAGAGTGTCCCGGGGTCATGTGATCATTTTTAATTGCTTTTAATTGCTTTTAAATTGGTTTTATAATTGGGGTGTTTTAAATCTGGCCAAAGTATTTAATGTATTTTAAATGGTTTTTAACGTTTGTATTATGTATATTTTTACTTTCTGGCTGTTCACCGCCCTGAGTCCTTCGGAAGTAGGGCGGTATATAAATTATAAATAAATAAATAAATAAATAAATAAATAAATAAATAAATAAATAAATAAATAAATCAATCAGCTCTTCAAGACCTTCTGAGAAGCAAAGTCAATGGAGAATCCAGATTCACTTAACGATCGTGCCACCCACTTAACAAATGCAAGAATTCACTTAACAATTGTGTTACTCGCTTAACAAATACAAGGATTCACTTAACAATGATGGCAAACTCATCATTTGTCAAAAGTCTTAAAATGGTGCAAACTCACTTAACAAGTGTTTCACTTAGCAGCATAAATTTTGGGCTCAATTGTGGTCGTAACGCGAGGGCCACCTGTATCTTAATAATGTCAATTTTGTTGCTCTGGATGGAGCAGCTTTCTCAAAGCAGCACTAATAGCTCCAGGAAGTCCTTTTAATTAATCAGCACATAAAAAATAAACCAGCAGTCTCCTGCAATGGTCTTCTTTAAACAAAAATCTAGCTTTTGAGTCCTACCACTCACCCCTCCCATTCTGTCATCTGCACCTCTGTAACTGTCTGGTTTGGCTCTGCAACCCAACAAGACAGACACAGACTTCAGAGGATAATTAGAACTGCAGAAAAAAACAATGGCTACCAACCTGCCTTCCACTGAGGACCTGTATACTGCACGAGTCAAAAAGAGGGCTGTGAAAATATCTACAGACCCCTCGCATCCTGGACATAAACTGTTTCAGCTCCTGGGTTATGCAAAATGTCTTGAAGAAAAAAATTCAATTTTCTCCTCAATTGTTTTTACTGGGTATAGTTAAGGGCTTTTCAGTGGGTGAAACAAAGTTGATATTGTATATGGTGACAGCAGCTAGGTTACTGATTGGTCAATATTGGAAAAGGGATGATATGCCTACAATTCAAGAATGGACTTTGAAGATGGCCAGTTTTGCAGAAATGGCGAAGATATCAGCATACTTAAAAGACCAGACTCAAGAGATTTATGCATGGGAGTGGAAGAAATGGATAGATTATGTGCAGAATAAATATCAAACTAGGAAGTACCAGATAGCTTTTAGCTAAATGTTGTGTAGAAATGTATAGTTTATAGGGGGCAAAATAGCTTATTGTTATGTAAAAACGAATAGTGCACAGGGGGGAGAATAGAGGGGTGGTAAAGTATGATATAATATAATGTGGATGGATTTCACCTTGGGGAAGTCACGGGGAGAGGGGAGGGCTTGGGGGGGTTAGGGAGGGATGGGGGGGGAAATGGGGGAAAAATGGATATTTGTAAAACTTTTTCAATAAAAAAAAAATGTTTCAACTCCTACCCTCAAAACGACACTATAGAGCACTGCACACCTGAACTAGACACAAGAACATTTTTTTCCTGAATACCATCATTCTGCTAAACAAATAATTCCCTCAACAACTGTCAAACTATTCACTAAGTCTACATTACTATTATTCTTCTCTTCCTTACTAGTATCTATCTCTTCCCACTTATTACTATAACCATGTCACTTACAGTATGTCTCTCAATTTATATTGTTTTTATCTGTTTCCTAGTATGATTTGTTAGCTTATTAGTAACCTTGACTATCACTAAGTGTTGTATCTTTTTATTCTTGGTGAATGTATTTTATTCTCCTTATGTACACTGAGAGCATATACACCTAAGGCAAATTCCTTGTGTGTCCAATCACACTTGGCCAATAAAGAATTCTATTTCTATTTCTATTTCTATTTCTATTTCTATTTCTATTTCTGTTTCTGTTTCTGTTTCTGTTTCTGTTTCTGTTTCTATTTCTGTTCTCTTCTCTTCTCTTCTCTTCTCTTCTCTTCTCTTCTCTTCTCTTCTCTTCTCTTCTCTTCTCTTCTATTTTACGGGCATTCTCTGATTTTTGGGCACTAACAGGCTTTAATCTTTCAGGATAAGTAACTTCTAAGCCTACCGGTGTTTTCGTTTCAGATCTCAAAAAAGAAAACCCTGTGTCCTTTTCATGGATGTGTGCCTGCTGCCAAAAAGGCATTGCTTTCAGGCCATCTCATCACTTGAGAACCTCAAGAATTGAATTTGGAGAAATGGTGCCAGAAAATAACAACCCCTCCCTGCCAGAAGAGGTCCAAGTTGGAGAACAGGAGAAAAACAACTGCCAAATTATCCCGCCTGGATGTAATTTAAACCTTCTGCGATCCTTGTTTACCAGCAAACTGGGGCAGGGAAGGACTTACGAATCTCATTGTACTGTGGCAAGATTAGCCCTGCCGTTAAAAGTTCAGTTGTCCCAGCACAGAGCAATTTCTTTCTCCCAGTTTGTTTTTAAAGGTATAGTAGCTGAATCTTGCGATCCTCAAGGAAGGGAAAACAAAAACTCTAACGAACTTCCTGAAGTTGTTCTAAAAACAAGAGATTTGCAAGGGAAAAGCTCAAATTAGGACCGCCCAAAAAGTCACTTCTGAATTACAACCTGGTATTTAATTATCTATTAGATTCATTTTATTAATAATATTAATAGCAATAATAGAATAACAGAAAAACAGAGTTGGAAGGGACCTTGGAGGTCTTGTAGTCCAACCCTCTGCTATACCATTTCAGGCAAATGGTTGTCCAATCTCTTCTTAAAAACTTCCAGTGTTGGAGCATTTACAACTTCTGGAGACAAGTCGTTCCACTGATTAATTGTTCTCACTGTCAGGAAATTTCTCCTTAGTTCTAGGTTGGTTCTCTCCTTAATTAGTTTCCACTGTTGCTTCTTGTCCTGCCTTCAGGTGCTTTGGAGAATAGCTTGACTGCCTCTTCTTTATAGCAGCCCCTTAGATATTGGAACACTGCTATCGTGAAATCCAGCAAGTTCTGACAGGTTCTGGAGAACTGGTAGCGGAAATTTTGAGCAGTTCGGAGAACTGGCAAATACCACCTCTGGCTGGCCCCAGAGTGGGGTGGGAATGGGAATTTTGCAATATCCTTCCCCCAGGAGTGGGGAGGGAATGGGGATTTTGCAGTATCCTTCCCCTGCCACGCCCACCAAGCCACGCCCACCGAACCACACCATGCCCACCAAGTCACGCCCACAGAACTGGTAGTAAAAAAATTGGATTTCACCACTGCCCTAGTCCTTCTTTTCATTCAATAGGTGCCTTGATGCAACCCTAAAACAACTGGTGCATCTCTTGAGCACCATTGGTCTTGATAAAAATCAACATCAGTCACTTGCAAAAGGCAGCTCTCCTTGGAACAGCATATATTTTGTGAGCCCTACCTTTAACACCATTGAACAACATCTGCCTGTCCCAGGACTTTGGGAAGGACTCAATAGGGGGATAAAAATGCCATATCCAGTATAAACATCTGGCTGACTGTTGGACAATCATAATATGACCAGCAATAAGGTGGATGAACTCGGTTACAGGTACAGTGGGTAAACTGTTGGAAGATCTGAAAGTTCAGGCTGTGGAGAGATACCATGTTTCTCCGAAAATAAGACCCTGTCTTATATTTTTTGAACCCCGAAATAGGTGCTTGGCTTTATTTTCGGGGAGGTCTTATTATTTTGGGGCAGGTGGAGCAAGATGGGGCTCCTCTTGCCATCTTACCTGATTTCCAGCTCTGTGTTTAAATATGTTCGGGGAAGGCTTATTTTTGGGAGGAGGCTTATTTTAGCGCATGCTCTCAAAAGGGATACTTCAGAATAGACATCTCCAGAGATGGTATTCAGCAGGTTCTGATCAGTTCTGGAGAACCGGTAGCGGAAATTTTGAGTACCATATATTTCAGAGTATAAGACGCACCTTTTTCCCCCCAAAAAGAGGGTGAAAATCTGGTATATAGTCCTTGACTTACGTCCATTATGATGCCACTGCAAAAAAAAAAAAAAAAAGAAAGATTTATGACTAATCCTTGTAATGATGACTGTTGCAGTGTTCCCATGATCAAGTGATCAGTATTATGACAGTTGCGCTATCCTGGCTCGTGTGATCACTTATGTGTATCTCCTTTCCAGCCTGTTTTCAACAAGCAAAGACAATGGGGGGGGAAGCTTAATGTTTTGTTTAATGACCACGTGATTCACTTAACTGCAGTGATTCACTTAACAACTACATGGCAAATAAGGTCATAAAATGGGGCAATACTCAATGAAACAACTGCCTTGCTTAGCAAGCGGGAATTTTGGGCTCAACTGTGTTGTAAATTGAGGACAGCCGTAGTGTTTGTTTCCATTTGATGTTGTTGGCTCCCTCAAGTCCTGTCTAAGGGCAGACAGAGGAATCCACTAAACTGGGAACAAATCCATATTAATCCTAAGAGCTAGTCAGTTTGATTACTGGTTAATGTGGTGTAGTGTTAAGACTAGAAAACGGGAGACTGATTTCTAGTCCTGCTTTAGGCATGAAAGCCAGTTGGGTGATTTTGGGCCACTCAACTCTCAGTGTTGTTGTTGAGAAAATAGGATTCAGGAGCTTATAGATGGACTGCAGCCAAGAAATTAAAAGACGTTTGCTCCTGGGGAGGAAAGCTATGGCAAATCTAGGCAGCATACTAAAAAGCAGAGACATCACCCTGCCAACAAAAGAGCGTATAGTCAAGGCTACGGTTTTCCCGATTGCAATGTCTGGCTGTGAAAGTTGGACCATAAGAAAGGCTGAGCGCCAAAGAATTGAGGCCTTTGAACTCTGGTGCTGGAGAAGACTCCTGCAAATCCCTTGGACTGCAAGGCGATCAAACCGGTCAGTCCTAGAGGAGATCAACCCTGACTGCTCTTTAGAAGGCCAGGTCCTGAAGAGGAAACTCAAATATTTTGGCCACCTAATGAGAAGGAAGAAGCTCACTGGAGAAGAGCCTAATGCTGGGAAAGATTGAGGGCAAAAGAAGAAGGGGACGGCAGAGAATGAGGTGGCTGGATGGAGTCACTGAAGCAGTCAGCGTGAGATTAAATGGACTTTGGGGGGTGGTAGAGGACAGGAAGGCTTGGAGGAACGTTGTCCATGGGGTTGCGATGGGTCGGACATGACTTTGCAACTAACAACAACAACAAGATGCTATCTCGTGATGGACCAAATAAAGGTGGAATATAAAAATAAGAGTAACATCTGGGTGATGCCCACATCCCATCATGCCCCATAATTTCCCTTGCTGAAACAATTGTTCCACCCGTATTCCCAAATTTTTGTACTACAAAACTTCAATTCTTTTTCCAAGTGATGTGTTCAAATCAGAGGTGGGTTTCAGCAGGTTCTGACCAGTTCTGGAGAACTGGTAGTGGAAATTTTGAGTAGTTCGAAGAACCGTTAAATACCACCTCTGACTGGCCCCGCCCCCATCTATTCTCTGCCTCCCGAGTCCCAGCTGATTGGCAGGAAATGGGGATTTTGCAGTAACCTTCCCCTGGATTGGGGAGGGAATGGAGATTTTACAGTATTGTTCCCCTGCCATGCCCACCAAGCCACGCCCACTAAGCCATGCCACGCCCACCAAGCCACACCCAGAGAACCGGTAGTAAAAAAATTTGAAACCCACCACTGGTTCAAATCCTGCAACGCCATGCCTCTTGCCAACGGGAGTGCTTTTAAAGACATACAACCTATTTTGCAGTATCTCCCCCCCACCTTCACCCACTTCTCGTCAACCAGGTGAGAAGGAAGTTGGGAGGCAGGAAATCCATCTTTGTTTATTTGCTTTGGAGAGGGTTATTTTTGCAATACACTCCTGTCCACGCGATCCGCTGTTGTGACACCGAACCCTTTGAGCTTATAAAAAAATAACAGGCGAGGTGAGAAGGTAAGGTGATCTCCCCTTCTTTGAAGTGTTTGTGGCATGTGTTTGGAATATAAACTTGGGATAAAAACTAATGGCGTCTTTTTTGTTTTTTACCTGTTTCTCCTGCAAACAGCACTGGGCAATTCTGTGTGGAATTTCATCTTGTTAAAAACCTGGAAGACAGCACTTAGCTGCATGTATGCATTTTTTTTAAAAAAATTCAGGCTATTACACCGTCCAAACCATCTATTTAGTTTTATGGACAGGTTGCTGTCATTGATGTCATTGCATCCTTCAAGAAAGCCAGAGAGAGGATAGAAAGGAGAAGTCTTTTAATAAAGGGTGACAGGATTAAAAGCTAGAATAAGTGATAGAAATAAGGGGGAATATTAGTGTATACATTTTTATATAGTAAAAGTAACAAGGGGAAAGATGGAACAATTGAATGATGATAGATTGCAACCTAATGTAAATGTGCATTATTATTAGAAAAATACCGGTTTCCTGAAAATAAGACATCCCCTGATAATAAGTCCAATCGGGCTTTTGAGCGCATGCAATAAAATAAGCTTCTCCCCGAAAATAAGCCCTCCCTGAAAATATTTAAATGCAGAGGTGGAAATCAAGTAAGACGGCAAGAGGAGCCCCATCTTGCTCCACATGCCCCCAAATAATAAGACCTCCCTGAAAATAAGGCCAAGTGCTTATTTATTGTCTTGCCCCAATGGGATTAGTCTGCCCCACTCTTTCTGGAGGAAGAGTAATGCTGTGTAGACCCTGTCAGTCAAGGCATTCCAGCTGGTGGGATCCAGAAGAGTTTTCTGCTGTGGCTCCTGCCCTTTGGAACATTGTGCCCTTCAAGGTGAGATCCATGCTCTTGATCTTCTAAGAGCCTTAAATCCTGACTCTGCCCGTAGCTCCGATGGGGGCGTTTGACACCGGAGGTGGTTAGTGGACTTGAAGATCCCACCCCAACCCGTTGGTTCTCTGGTTTCTAACTTACCGTAGTTTTCGGAGTATAAGACACACTCCTCCCCATAAAAGAGGGTGAAAATTTGGATGCGTCTTATACACTGGATGTAGCCCCGCCTACCCATTGGCCTCCACCCTTCGGCTGTTTTTGGCCTACGCATGTCGCATTTCCGGCTTCCGCATGCTGCAGCCTGGAACAGCTGATTGGTGGTATTCCAGGAAGCCGATCCATCCGCCAATCAGCTGCCCGTGCTGAATCAGCCTGCGATAACGGGCTGAAGCTGACCAGGCTGTTTGCTATTTGCTGCAAGGATGCTAGCCAGATGAATACCGATGGATGCTGGTAGGAAGAGGCAGATTTTTTCCCCCCGTTTTCCTCCTCAAAAACGAATGTGCATCTTATACTCCAAAAAAATACGGTACTTATGTTTCCATCTCTGCTTTTATATTGTAAGCCACATGGTGTTGCCTGACAGTGCGAGGTGGATGGCGCATAAATTTAATTAGGGATAATGCAGAATACCGCAGAGGGGGGGAATATCCTCAATATACACATTGCACAGGCTGTATTCCTAATAAGTTGTTCAGGTAAGGCACAATTGGGTGGCATTTGCAGACTGACCTTGCAGTGCATCACTTCATTTTGGTACTGGACTTGGATGCAAGTCCCACGGTGGGGGCTCACTTCAAATAACCACCATCCAAGTAGAAATTGTTTTGTTCCATTTGTGATCCTAGCAATATTAAGAATCGTATGTTCTGTATATAAGTAGCAGCAGCAGAGCCAGGAAACGAGGGTATTCCTGTCACTGGGTGTTCCAGAGTCCAGATTACAAGTGTTTCCAACCAGACAATTTTATCTTTTAATCTAGACTGTGACTGTTTGAGCAACAAGGGACTTCCCCTTCGAAGAGGTGACTGGTCTTATACAAATTACCCAACAAGGCAAGCAAATCTCTCAAGCTAGTTCTGATTATTTTCATCTCCAGGAACAGTGGATATGCAGAATGCCCATGAACCTTAAAGCCTTACCTCACACCCAGAGGTCCGAACATATTCAATGGGATTATCCTTATGCTTCCTGTTTCTGATTTGCTGGGCAGTTTTAAGAACAAAAGGTGTGATCTTGGGGAATCCGTAGTGAGCTCAACTCTCAAACTGGGCAGGTAATAGCAATAACACTTTAGACTTTTATAACACTTCAGTGCTTTCCAGCCCTCTCTAAGCGGTTTTACGGAGTCAGCCTATTGCCTCCAACAATCTGGGTCCTCATTTTACCCACCTCGGAAGGATGGAAGGCTGAGTCAAAAGCGTGAGCTCCATCAGGATCAAACACCTGACGGTGGGCAGAGTCAGCCTGCAATACTGCATTCTAACCACTGTGCCACCATGGCTCTTACAATTTATATATCTTATATTTATAGCAATAGCACTTATGACTTATATACTGCTTCACAGTGCTTTACAGCCCTCTCTAAGACTATTGCCTCCAACAATCTGGGTCCTCATTTTACCCACCTCGGAAGGATGGAAGGATGAGAATCGAACTGCCGAACTGTAGTCAGCAGAAATAGCCTGTATTACTGCATTCTAACCACTGCGCCACTATGTGCTGGTGTGACCACATCCAATATTGACCGTACAGGGACTGTGTTAGCACTTTGCAAATGCATCCATTGTGATACAAGCAAGAAATGCAAAAAGAACATGATGTATTTTTGCTTTATAACGAACCCATTTGCTTTAAATCTCACTGGATACAATCGGCTTTCTTCCAGATCATTGAGAGTCTACCGTGTTTCCCTGAAAATAAGACCCTGTCTTATATTTTTTTGAACCCTAAAATAAACGCTTGGATTTATTGCCATGCGCTCAAAAGCCCGATTGGGCTTATTATCAGGGGATGTCTTATTTTGGGGAAAACAGGGTAGGACTTTATTTCAGCAACTTCTGGAACAGGCAAGATCAAAGAACACAAAGGATGTTGCCAAACGGGACATCGGGTGTCAATCATTTTCTTCTCATCCCTGCAGCAGCAATAACAAACTAGCTAAAGCACAGCTTCCTGGACTGCAAGGCAGGGACTGGGTTTTAATTAAAATCTCATGGTGAGCTTTAATTTCATGGATCCTCTTATCTGCCTTCAGGAGAGGGGGGGAAAAAAAGCACATTTTTTTGAACAGGCTTGGATGGTTAAATAGCCACAGATCTCAGAGCCATTTGTCACCTTAAGACCTTGGAAGAAGTCCCAACACAGATAGAATAATATCTAAAGTCATGGAATGTGCTGAGATGGACAGACTCACCAAGGAAATTCAAGGAAAGGAAGAATCTGACTACTACCTGGTTTGGCAAAGGTGGTATCAATGGTTAGGGGGGAAAACCAAAACCAAAAGAGGATCCTAAAAGAGTAAAACAAAATTCTGTACCAAATAAGATATAACAACGCATAATTAAATATTAAAAAATATCGTTATATAAGGCGAGAGGAAGGAATACATATCGAGGAATTTAGGTTATTGATGTCGGAGGAAATCAGACATTACGTTTAGATGTTATTTATGTTATTAATGTATTTGTCAAATTTGTATGTGTATTTTGTGTGTTTATATATGTAATAAAAAAAAAGAAGACCTTTTCCCTCACATGGTTTTGCCGATGGAATGAACATGGTCAAGGCCTCCATATTCTGCCAGTGTCTGTCCAGAGACAGGCATGCAATATTTTATGTCAGACCTTCTGAAGACTTCTAACCCCAGGGCCAGGGATGAGATCCAGCAGGTTCTGGAGAACCGGTAGCGGAAATTTTGAGCAGTTCGGAGAACCAGCAAGTACCACCTCTGGCTGGTCCCAGAGTGGGGTTGGAATGGAGATTTTGCAATATCCTTCCCCCAGGAGTGGGGAGGGAATGGGGATTTTGTAGTATCCTTCCCCTGCCTCGCCCACCAAGACACACCACACCACACCACACCACGTCCACAGAACCGGTAGTAAAAAAAATCTGGATTTCACCACTGCCCAGGGCCCTCTTGAGAAAGTTAGAAAACCATCATTACAGGCTCCAACTGTAGGTAGAATACAGAACTGTTGCAATTTTTTTTTAAAAAAAAGAAGTTGAAAGGAAACACAGGAACTGGAGAAATCATTGTTAGTTTATTTGAAAATAATCAGCGTCTTCAAACGGCTGCCCTAAATGACTGGCTGCAAGCGCTGGGATGACCTTGAGGGGGCAGCACAGAGCCACATGAACCCCAATTCTCTTCCTGCCCTCTAGCAGTCACCCAAATGTTTGCAAGTCCAAGTACGGTAAATCCTTTAAAAATCCAGCTTTCTAATGGCCTTACCAGTGTCTTTACATGTCCTCAATTTACGACTGCTTGCTGAGCCCAGAATTACAGTCATTAAGTCATTGTGGTTATAAGTTTAAGCAAATCCATTTTACCCAAAGGGCTCCTTTTTCCCCAGAAACCGGAAGTAAACGTTGGAAACCAGCAAAATATGTTGACAGTCACATGATACTGCAAATGGTTACTTAATTCCCTTAGGTGGCCTTGGAAAGACAGTAAGGTGCCCATATCAGTTTATCAAGCTGGTCCATTGTATGGCGCTAATCTCCATTCCAAATGCAACGTATTTTGAATGAGTCATTGGGCACATTAGAAACACACTGGGCTTTTCGACATTTTCCTATTCACTTGAAGAATGTGTTAAGTTATAGTCCTCAACGTATGACCGATTCAAAGTTATGGCTGATTTCCCCAGAACTTTTTAAGACCATGTTTTGAAGTTCTGATGGCTAGCTACCACACCCAGCCCCCACATGTGAACGAATTTGGGGCATTTGGCCACTGGCCCACGTTTAGATCCATTCACAGATCTGGTCACATGATTGAGAACAATTTTTGCCGGGGGGGAAAAAAAAATTTGCATTTACTTCTGGTTTCTAGCAAAAAATGCCCATTGAGTTCAATGAGTTCACTTAATACTATAGCATTCGCTTCACAATCACCACAAACACAGTTGTAAAATCAGGCGCAGTAATCCATTTACAGTGATCTACTTACCTACCAACATGACTTATGACTGTAATTCTGGGCTCAATTATGGTAATAAGTCAAGGACAGGGCCGGATTTTCCTATAGGCTAACTAGGCTTCAGCCTAGGGCCTCAAGATCAAGAGGGGCCTACATTCAAATTGTTAGCAAAATTAAAATTACATTTTCACTATAGGTGAAAGGGCCTCATAAGTGGAATAGCCTAGGGCCTCTTTTCATCTAAATCCGGCCCTGGTCAAGGACTATCTATATATTGTATTTCCCCAATGCTATATAGATTTTGATTTATGTGCCATTGCGTTGATGTAGAATCCTAGCAACTGCAGACAGAAGGATCCCTTGGCAACCTGATCCTTTAGATCTTCTAATGGTGCTTCCATCACTTCCATAATTGATACCATCCACTTGCTGGTTGTCCATTTCTTCTTTCTTCTATTTCCAGCACCAAAGCATTCTCCAAAGAGCTAGATCTTTGCATTATGTGTCCAAAATAGGATAATTTGAGCCATTTGTGCCTCTAGTGGGAACTCTGAATTGATTGGTCCAGTGATCCATTGGCTGCCCACAATATTCTCCAACACCAATGTTCAAAAGCCACAATATCCTTCCTGTCCCTTCTTTAATGTCCAAGTTTTGCTTCCATAGAGTGCCATCAGGGAACACCATTCTCTACACTGTCCTGCTTGTTATACGGTACAGTAGTGGCAAAAATTGTGGAAAACTTTTGGGAAAAGTGTATTTTTGAGGTTTGATGGCTAATAACACCACTTTTTTTTTTTTTTTGGAGTTTCAAGATAATCCTATTCCACTGCTGGAATGGCCTGGGAATAGCCCAGAACTTAACCTAAATGAAAATCTATGGAGCCGACTAAAAAAACTTGTTAGTCAGAAGCAACCCAGCAATAAAACCCAGTTAATAGAAGCCATCATTCAATCTTGGTTTCACATTAGAACAGCTGCAGAACTAAAAGACTTGGTTCACTCCACGGGAAGATGTTGTAAGGCCGTCATTCATGCTAAAGGTTACCCCAACTAAGTATTAACTGACATGGTGATCATTTTTGTATATCTCATTTTTTTTCTATGGTGATAATTTTTGTATAGCTCATTTTTTTTATGGTGATAATTTTCTCATTTTTTTCTACTTGTTTCGCTTTTCTTCTTTATATGGTAACTGCTATTCTAATAGCAAATCCTTCCTAAAAGTTATTGCATTCCATTCTTGATTAAATTATCTTTCCATTGATATATAATTTTACTACTAAAAAAAAATGGTGTTATTAGCTAGTTTTAGAAAATACACTTTTCCCAAAAGGTTTCCACAATTTTGGCCACTACTGTATGTAGAGACCCGTCTTTATACCTGAATATATATATTTTTTCAAGGTCTACTTACTGCTCTATCAAATGCTAGTTTGTGGTATTTCTTACCTGCTGGTTCCTTTAATGTTGATGGCTGATCCTGAAAGGAAAAAATCGTCCACCACTTGACACCACTAGAAATCGTCATCTAATGTAGCATTTGTCAAAAGACTAACAGGAGTCCAACAGATGAAACCCAAAAGCTTAGTAAGTATGGGTGACCCACACTTCCAAGTGATGCACATGTCTCTACTTAGGTGTAAAAGGAACACCTGGCTCTACTACAAAAGGACATTCTGATGAGCTTCTTCCCCAATGTATCCTCTCTGGGATCTGTTTCTACAGATTGAAACAAGGTATCCCCATTAAAGAAAGGAGGACTCTGTGGCAAGCAAAAATGTAACTGGGACTCTCTCCTTTCTTCCATCTGCTAGGACTGGATCCAGACATGCAAAGAGGGGGGAAGGGAGGGCCAAGTGACATGTAGCTTCCTTCTGGCTTCCTTGTAGCGAGAACATCTTAGGCACATCCTGGCTTAGAAGAAGGTTAGAAGCAAGTTAGAAACCATATTCCCTTGGCAGATTCCTTAATGACAGTTTAGGGCAGGGGTCTGCAACCTTAAACACTCAGAGAGCCATTTGGACCTGTTTCCCACAGAAAAGAAAACACCGGGAGCCACAAAACCTGGCTGTGTGTGGCCAACTCGACCATCACTCACTTCCACCAGTTACATGACCCCCATGGCCACGCCTACCCAGCTGGTCATTAGGGCAGAGAACTGGTTGTTAAAAAACACGGGGACCCACAAAACCCTTTTGACATATCTCTCTTTCTCTCCCATATCTCTTTCCCTCCCTCCTCTCTCTGTATCTCTCTCTCCCCCCCCACTGTTTCTCCATCCCCCGCCATTGCCCTTACCTTCTCAGGCCAGGCAAGGAGTGACTGGGAGGGGAGGATGAGAAGCAGTGCCAGCCAGTGGTGGGATCACCCAACAGGGAGCCACAGCAGAGGGCCTAAAGAGCCGCATGTGGCTCCGGAGCTGCAGGTTGCTGACACCTGGTTTAGGGCAAGAGAGAGACTAGTTTTCTGGGTTCACCCCATGCTAAGCCACCAATCATAGCTTAAGAGAAACAAAACCCTTAAGACCAAAACAAAAGAAGCTATACACAAATCTACCCTTAGGTTTCTCCGGCAACATACAAGCAATAGAACCCGTGCAGAATCAGCAGGGAATTCACACCTGACTAGGTGGCTCAGCGGCTAAGACCCCGAGAGCTTGTCGATCAGAAAGGTTTGGCAGTTCGGCGGTTCGAATCCCTAGTAACACAGCTCCTCCTGCGTGACCAGGGGGGGTCGGACTAGATGACCTCCAAGGTCCCTTTCCAGCTCTGATACTGAACTGGAAACCGAACGCAGAGACACAAGAGCCTCCTGCCTGGAAAAGGGCTGTTCTGCGGCCTTCCCAGGAGGGGTTGGACCAACCTGCCACCTGCGGGGTGGGGGTGGGGGAACAGGCAGACAGTTAACTAGGTCCACGGATGAAGAATCAGAGCCGGGAGAGCGGGGCCTCCTCCGTCTCACCCACCTGCTTTTGTCAACCGCAGCGCCGGGAAGACCGCTAGAAAACACGCCCCCCCCCCCCCACACACACACTTCCTTAAAAAAAATAACAGGCCTCTCGGGACCGCGGGCTGACCCACAGCGACCAGCCGAAGGCCAGCAGCCGGCGACGGGAAGCCTTTATCCAAACTGGGCCCCCGCTAGGTTCAAACTCGGCCGGCCGGGCGAGAGAGGGCGGGCACCCGGGAGAAGAGGGCAGCCCTGGGCCAGGGGCGCGCGCGCGCCTCTCCCGCGCAGCCTCCCGCGCCACCTTTAAAGCCTGTCTGGGGCGGGAGCGAGCGCCGAGCGTTGCGCCGGGGCGGCGCCCACTCCCGGGGCCAATGGCGCGCCTCCTCTATTTAAATAGACGAGCCGTGTCAATCATTCGCCTCTCCGTCAGCCTCCTTTCAATCGCCATATTGGGCAGGGGGGCCGGAGAAGGCGCCCTCCCTCCCTCTTTCCTCAGGGCTCCTTCCTAGCCGCGGGAGCGCCGGAGAAGCTTCTTCCGCCCGCCGCCCGGAGCAAAAAAAACCCCAAAAAAACCAAAAAAAAAAAAAAAAAGCAGGTCCTCCTCCTCTTCCTCCTCCCCGCCGGGGCTCGGGCGTCTGGCCGGCGCTTTATCTCTCGTCGTCGTCTTCGGCGGCTCCCGTCGGGACCTGCGGAGAGCGCTCCGGCAGCAGCGGCCGCTCCTCAGTGGCCCCGCGCGGCTGGGATTATTATTTTTTTTGTGTTATTTTTTTGTGTGTGTGTGTGTTTTTTTTTCGGAACCGCGCTCGGTGCGCCGTCGCCGGGCGTCCCTGACGCCGCCCGCCTCTCCCTCCTCCCCCGACCCCGGCTTATGCGAGGCTCCGGCCGGCAGAGTTGCTGCGCGCTGTCCGCCCGGGAAGCGCTTCCTCGCCTGGGTCCGGCGGAAAGGCCGCCCGCCGTCGCCGTCTTCTTCTCCTCCTCCTCCTCGAGCGGGACGCCGAACCCCTCACCCGCCGCCGCCTTAGCGCCGTGGCCGGCTTCTCGGCGGGCCATGTCGAAAGTGCGTGTCTCGAATGGAAGCCCGACCCTGGAGCGGATGGAAGGCCGGCCGGCGGACGCCCCCAAACCTTCGGCTTGCCGCTGCCTCTTCGGCCCCGTCGACCGGCAGGAGCTGGCGCGCGAGTGGCAGGACCAGAGCCGCCACTTGGAAGAAACCAGCCGGAGGCGGTGGAACTTCGATTTTCGGCGCGGGCAGCCCCTGGAGGGCCGCTTCGAGTGGCAGGCGCTGGACAAGGCGGCGCTGCCCGATTTCTACAGCCGCCCTCCGCGGCTCGGCGGGGCCCGGCCCAAGGCTGACGGCCGAGAACGGCGCCTGGAGCTCAACGGAGACCGCTCGCCGCTCGGGGGGCTTCGTTTCTCTCAGGCACCGGCAGAGCAGGAGCCCGAACCGGAGCCCCAAGAGCAGCAGGACGGGGCCGCGTTAACCCTGAGCTCCGGCCCGAGGAAACGACCTGCCGCGGATGGTAATAAACCTTCCTTGGCTCCCTTGGAAGGAGCTGCTTGGCCACACGAAGGCTCCGTTCAGGGAGAAAAAATATATATATATATATATTATTTTATTTTCCCGGTTTTCTGGTCCTTCTCCGGCCATCTGAAGGACGGATCGCCTTTTGCTCTTTTGATGCCCGAGCCCGGGCGTTGCTTGGAAGCGAATCCCTCGGTCAATTTGGGGCTTTTTTTGCCCCCCCCCCGGGACTCGACCGGCGAGAGCTCTTTTTTCTTCCTCTCGGAGCAGCTGCCCTGGGATCGACCTTCCTGCAAAGAGCCAAACGGGGCCCGTCGATTTCCCAGAGACTTTTCGCCCCGAGAAGCTTTTGGAAGGGGTGGTGGATGGAGGTGGAGATATTAACTGGGCTGTAGCTTTCACAAACCAGATCTTGCTCTTTATTTTTGCCAGGTTTTTATTTATTTCTTTTGCAAGGTTTTATTTCTTTATATTTATATTTTATTTATTTATTATTATTATTAACCAATAACTCGGCAAACGCATCCAACAATATTTTCCTCCTATTTTTCCCCACAACAACAACCCTGTGAGGAGGCCTGGCTTGGCTTTAATTGACTGGTTTTTCTCTCAAAAATAGGCCTGGTGTAAGATATTCCTCATAAGAGGCTCCTCTTAACAATTCTGATATTCTTATCCTTAATCTGGAGGGCACTGCGTATATTTTATGCCAATGGCAGATGGTTCAGGAATTCCCTTCCAAAGTGATGCTATTTTCCTGCCCTTCTTTAGTGCGTAACTTGATTGCCGGTATCAATCTTTTTAATATCCTCCTTCCCCATTTCCCCCCCCCCCCACCTTCCTGAATCCTCCCTTCATAGATTCCTCTCCTCCAAGCAAAAGAGCCAACACAACTGAAGAAATTTCTGAAGATCCTTCTGAAGATCCACCCATGGCCAGCTCAGAGGAACAAACGCCCAAGAAGAAGACATCCAGTCCAAAGCGGTGTCAGACGTAAATTGGTTGTTGCAGAGGTGAGTTTTCTTGTTTTAGAAGGAAATGCTTCATTATTTTGTATAACTTTTGTATCCATTCAGTTTGTTTGGCAAATTGGGTCTGTGCAATATCATTGGCTGAGGTATGGAGTTTTGTGTGATCTTTATAAGCAAGCTGTCAAATTCAGGCTTACTCTACTGAGTAAAGAAGTGGCTTTTAGAAGAAAACGAGAGTTGATTCTACTATAGATGATAAGCTTGTGTTTGCTGACTTAAAAACTCTCCTTGAACACTATGGATTTTATTTCTGAATGCATTTGCCTAGGATATAATGCAGTATATTTTTTAATAAAAGTGGCAATGTGGACTTTTTTTTTAAATTTTCTTTATTTTTTAATCTGTCTTTAAAAGAAATGAAAATACTAAAATCCATGCACAAGAAAGGCTTTTAAAAATATTTTTTTCCTCTTAACTGCTGTGCATTGTAAACAATTGGTATGTCATTTGAAATGTCCAGCCTCTCTGTTCTACCTAGAGATATAAAGCTTTTGTGGAGCGCGGTGGAAATGAACAGCAAACAACATATTTGGACTATATTCTTAGTGGCAGTTAAGGGACTAGCTCAAAGGCGCGCAGAATCTGTTAATTAAGGACAGGCGTTCTGGATAGATTTTTACATAGCAGGAATAGTGTAAGAATATTGGCAGATCTGATTTCCAAATTAATAAAATTTGGAAATTAACTTTCAGCTTGGAAGTAGATACTCCGGATGCCGTTGGGATGAGGGAGGACACGTGTTCAACTTAACTACTACTAACTGTTTACTTGAACATTTGAAAGGGAAATGAAAGCTTTTGGATGGACCAATCATAGGGGAGAGAGAGAGAGAGAGAAAGAGAGAGAGGGAGGGAGCACCAAGTGAGGTTGGTATCTGTCTCTTGAACACCTCCCAGAAAATAACAGGGTAGCACAAAATTTAGCCTTTTCTCACTACATCTAAGCAGTTTCCTATTTGTGGTTAATTCTGTCGGCTTTCAGTCTGAAATCTGGTTGGGGCAGATTAACCGAATCCCTCCTTAGTCAAGAAGTACATTATGAAATCTTCGTTGGTGGGGTTGTCTTGCTTTTGTCTGATGAGATTATAAAATCTCTTATGAAACAGAGAAAAAAACCAACAACAACCAAAAAGATTGGCTGTTGGCAGAATGCAGCATATTTAGAAGTGCAGCAGGCTAGGTTTAGCTAATGCTAATTTTGGTTAGACTTGTGGCTCAAAATTGTTGAGTAAACTCAGTCATTTGGATTATTGTATTTTGTGTGTGTGTGAGTGTGTGTTTATTTGGGAAACAAACCAAGCCAGTTGTGTGTGTATGTAGTAATGAAAACGGTAGACTCTGCAGGTTTTCCGAAAAGCCTAAAAAAAATTCTGTTTAACTAGAAAACAGGATTCTATAAAAAGTTGGCATAATAGAAACCAGACTTGACTGGTGGGGCTGATTCTAATGCTGCCTGTCAGTGGATGATTAGAGCCAGTTTGGTCTAGTGGTGAGAGCACCAGGCCTAGAAACCGGGAGATTACAAGTTCTAGTCCTGCTTTAGGCATGAAAGCTGGCTGGGGGACTTTGGGTCAATCCACTCTGTCTCAGTCCAACCCACCTCACAAGGGTGTTGTGAGGAAAATAAGGATATAATGTACATAAATAATAAATTTAAAAAGTGTAACCGTAGACCCACAGAATGTTTTGACAGCAGGTTTTATTTATTTTGTATATTTGCTTATATATATATATATATATATATATATATATATATATATATATATATATATATATATATTTCGCTGATAAAGAAATAAAGGGAGACTAGTATAGATCTATAGTATAGATTCTATTTCTTTATCAGCGAAATATAAATTTGGTATAAAATGGTTTGTCATGAATGCGACTGCTTGAGGGCTCCTGGATTGGAGCTGAATGGCGAAAGGGATGCAGTGTGCTCCCTCCCACGTGCTGGGGTAGACCAGGTGTCTCAATAGAAATACACACATATATGCTTGTGAACTGCCTAGAGTTACTTAGATGAGCCGGATGTTGCAGAAATTTGATAAATAAATAAAAACAAAATATCAAACTTAGAGACTGCCTATCTCACTCCCACAATAATGCTCTAAAAACAACAAAGCAAAGGAATTGGATCCCTCAGCAATTGATACCTTTTTTCTTCCTTCATTTCAGAATTAAGAATATTTGTTTCCTTGTATTCGGAGGAGGCAAATGAAGCCAAGAAGATCCAGCGCTCGCATTCATATATGCACCTGTACATGTATGAATAAATGAATGAAAGAAAGAAAACATATCACTGATTCTCCATCGGATGGGGGAATTCCTTAAAGCACTGAAAAGAAACAACCAACAATGAAATAACACTAAACCAGGCTGTCTTAAAAGAGCCTGCCTCTTAAAGCAATGGATGTAGCATTCTGCAATTAGGTTTTCCTCATTTGCTTCTTTGTACTACCTGTGTAAATAGTTTTTACATTATGTAGCACATAAACCTTTCTCCCCTCTTTGGGTGGCGGGGAGAAGAGTTTTGGGAGGGATTTTGTTTTGTTTTGTGAAGGGGTGGAGCTAATAAAAGGTGATGGGTTTAAAATCTGCTTCCAAACCCCAGAAAGAAGCAGATGTGTTTATTAAAGGAACATTGTCCCCTTTTTTGTGTGTGTGTGTGTGTGAGAAGAGAAAGTCCAAGGTAATAAAAGAAATTGGCATTTAATCATAGTTTTCCAGCAGGTTAATGAATCGGCTGGTGAAATTTATGTGTCAAGGACACAATCTGGGAAATGTTTGCCTGCGATGACCTCGCTGGAAGAGAGAGGAGTTTTGGGGAAGTACCCAATTTCTAAGGTGGTGTGAGATGCTTTGAGATCACACAGGGCAAAGTTTTGTGTAGGAGGCCCAGTTCTCTCTCTGGAACTGTAAAAGAGGAACTCTTTTAAGGGGCATTTTCTCATAGGGTTTTTTGTTTTTTGGGGGGGCCTCCTTATTTTTTAAAAGTCCTGCCCAACAACATACACAGCATAGAGGAGAAATTAATAAATTCTTGACTTCCAAACTCTTATTTGCTCACTTTTCTGGCCCTTCATTAAGTGGGTAAATGAAAAGGAAACAGTATTTTTTTTTTTACATTTTCTGGGTGGGGTTTTTGTTTTTTGAAAAAAAAAGTTTTGAAATGTACCTGTGTACATAAATGTAAAAACACTGAGAAATTATACTAACTTATTTATGTTAAAAAAGATTTTTTTTTAATCTAGAAGATATTTTCCCAGAAAAGCCAAAGTGGCGCGTGGTTTTTGTGCATTTGTAAATGCTCTATTTGGTAGGGGATTTTTTGTTGTTGTTAGCCTCTGCGGGGAGTTTGTTTTGTTAATTAATATGGCTGTGCTTAAATGATTGCAGACTGAGCCACTTCAATTTTTTTTCTTTTGTAATATGCAAAAAAAAAAAACCAGTTGCCATGTGATACTGTTTTACATCAAGCAATCAATAAAGAGAACTGCCATCTATAAACAAATAAACTGTCTTGTGTGTGTTTTATAAAACCTGGGAACTATTTGACAGATACAGATGAACAGAGTTGGAAGGGACCTTGTAGATCATCTAGTCCAACCCCCCCCCGTCCAGACAGGAGACCCTGCCTACACCGTTTCTGACAAATGGCTGTCTAGTCTCTTCTTGAAAGCCTCCAGTGATGAAGCTCCCGCAACTTCTGAAGGCAAGATGTTCCACTGGTTTGATTGTTCTCACCGCTGGAAAATTTCTCCTTAATTTGTTTTCCAAATAAAGGTAGTCCTTGATTTATGACCACAATTGGAGCCCAAATTTTCCATGGCTAAGCAACAAAGTTGAGTTTTTGACCTATTTTACAACATTTTTTTTTTGCCACAGTGACAAGAATCGCTGCAACTGAATTTAAATAACACGGTTGCTATTAAGTCAGTGTTTCTCAACCTTGGAAGCTTGAAGATGGGTGGACTTCAACTCCCAGAATCCCCCAGCCAGCAGCGCTGGCTGGGGGATTCTGGGAGTTGAAGTCCACCCATCTTCAAGCTTCCAAGGTTGAGAAACACTGTATTAAGTGATTCTAGCTTCCCCATTGACTTTGCTTGTCAAAAGGTCGCAAAAGGGGATTGTCTGACCCCTGGGACACTGCGTCATAAATACGAGTCAGTTGCCAGGCCTCTGAATTATGATCATATGACCATGGAGATATTGCAGGGTTTAAACAAAACTCTAGATGTGAACTTCCTTGCTTCCTTGCTATATATTCCTTCCTTCCTTCCTTGCCAGTTTGATGTAGTGGTTTTGAGGCACCAGGCTAGAAACCAGGAGACGGAATTGTAGTCCCACCTTAGGCCCAAAATCCGGCTGGGTGACTTCGGGCCACTCACTTTCTTTCAGCCCAACCCATCTCGCAGAGTTGTTGTTGTGGGGAAAATTGGAGGAAGGAGGAGCATTAGGTCTATTTGCCACCAAGATTTGTTTCCAAAAACAACAAAGGGATAGAAATAAATACTGAAAATCCACGTTCTGAGGAGAAACGGTCTTGCTTTCCTCCTCATGTCCTCATAACTAAATTTGGGGTGGTAGTAGTTGTGTGAATAAACTCATAATTCATTGCAGAGATCTAACAATATTCTGGAAAGTCGGATCAGAAAGAAACCACAAGGTTCTTCGAAGGGGCTAGTAGCTGCCGATACAAATGAAAAACAGTCATAAGTCACTTTTTTCCCATTGTAACTTTGAACAGTCACTAAACAAACTGTTGTAGGTCGAGGACTACCTGTATGGCCTCTGTAAGGAGCGTAAGGGCCGCTCTTTGCGTGCAGAAATGAAGTAGGTAATAAAGCATTGTCGTCATTGTTGACTGACATTGGCAGCTCATGCAAAATTGGGACATTGTTAATGCAATAGTGGCGACCCAGCCTGAGGGATCTCCAAAACCAGGCGCCATTCTGATATGCTGGACTTCAAATTCCATAATGCACAGCCATAGCCAGTATGCCCAGGCTAATGAAGACTTGTAGAATACAAAGAGGTGCAGTGGTGGGTTTGAAATTTTTTTACTACTGGTTCTGTGGGTGTGGTTTGGTGGGTGTGGCATGGCTTGGTGGGCGTGGCTTGGCAAGTGTGGCAGAAGGATACTGTAAAATCTCCATTCCCACCCCCCTCCAGGGGAAGGATACTGCAAAATCCCCATTTCCTCTCGATCAGCTGGGACTCAGGAGGCAGAGAATAGATGGGGGCGGGGCCAGTCAGAGGTGGTATGTACCTGTTCTCCTGAACTACTCAAAATTTCCGCTACCGGTTCTCCAGAACTAGTCAGAACCTGCTGTAACCCACCTCTGAAGAGGTGTCTAACCAATTCCATGGGAAGTTTGGTGCTTAACCAACAAGCAAATAAGTTAACTCCTTGTTAACCTTTTTGGTGTGGGGCAGGAGTGGGAAGAGAGATTTTACAGAGATGTTGTAAATTAAAAACAAAACAGATTTTGTAGTAGTAATAGCAGCTAATCCCCAAATGATGACCATTAGGGGGTTGTATTAAAAAAAACCACTGAGGACTGCACCTTTAAAAGTTGTTGAAATTGTATCAGCTACTAGCTCCTTCAAAGAACTTTCTGGTTTCTTTCTGATCAGACTATCCAGAATATTGTTAAATGCATTCTGAGTTTATTCATACAACCTCCCGCCCCCTCAAATTTAGTTATAAGGACATTAGGAGGAAAGCAAGACCATTTCTCCTCAGAATGTAGATTTTCAGTATTTATTTCTATCCCCGCCTTTATTGTTTTTACAAACAATGCAAGTAGCAAATAGACTTAATACTCCTCCTTCCTCCTATTTTCCCAACAACAACCCTGGTAGGGTGGGCTGAGAGAATGTGACTGGCCTGAAGTCACCCAGCTGGCTTTTGGGCCTAAGGTGGAACTTGAATTCACACTCTCCTGGTTTCTAGCTTCAAAACCACTACATCAAACTGGGTCTCAATACAGCAAGGAACATTCACATCTAGGAGTTTTCTTTTAAACCTAAAAATCAGGATTTAGGGAGTTAAAAGCACAGAAACTGCCCTAGTATATAAAAAAAGAAAAAAACGAGGCAACTGTTAGCAGTTCATTTCCAAATAAGTTGCCCAGAATGCGTATCTTTGGCTGAACATCAGTACTGTTATTCTGTGCCTGCTGAAGTTGCAATTTATAAAGATGACCCACTTCTGAAATAATTCCACAGCCTGCGGCACCCCCAAAATGTCAAATTTGCCCACAAAAGCAGGGAGGATCAAGAAGAGAAATGTGGAGAGAAGGAGCATTTTTGCACCTGTAGGTAATACGCAGTCTTGCTGGGCCTTCCCTCCCCCCTGCTACTTCAGAGAGAGAGAGAAAGAGAGAGAGAGAAAGAGAGAGAGAAAGAAAGAAAGAAACTTCCTGTTTTGGAAATAACAAAGCCTAACAAAAACAAGAAGCAAAGCTACTCTTATCTTTTTGTTTTTTTTTGTTTGTTTTTTTGAACCCTAAATGAAGGAAACGGCACCTCCTGCTTTGTAAAAAAAAAAAAAATGCTGCAGGAGAGAGGAGAGAAACTGAGAAGGACAAATAACTCGACACTGAGTCAAAAGTCAAGTTTAAAAAGAGAAATTATATCGGCTCCCTTCTCGATGGCTCCTTGCCTGCCAATAACCACAACTTGCAACCTTCACATTGTTCTGCAACCTCAGCTGGACCTCAGTAACAGTTAACAGAGTTGGAAGGGATCTTCGAGGTCATCTAGTCTGACCCCCTGCTCACCCAGGAGACCTGTACGAGGGATCTGAACCGCCCAACCTTTTTGATCGACAAGTTCAGTGTCTTAGCCACCAAGCCAACTACTCAGGCCTCTTATCAGAAAGATTTCGGGGGGACCCATGTAAGGCTAAACCTACACTGAGTCTTTCACTCAGATTAAAAATGCCACTGCGAAGATATCCTTTTATTGAAAAATCAACTCTGCCTCCCTTGCAATGTTGTTG